>NC_057802.1:567796750-567805983 GCF_018294505.1 Triticum aestivum
TTCACTCCAACTCCTCCCTCCCTCCCCGCCCCCGTCCAAACCCCCCAACCCTCCTCCACTACTCCTCCTGCCTACCGGGGGACGGATTAATCGGCAGCGGCTAGGCGGCGGCGGCGGTTTTCTGATTCGCTTGCGAGGCGCTGCCGTCTGACCCTCTTCGTGGCGGCGATGGGCCAGGGCGTCGTCGAGATCCAGCCCCGCGAGCTCCAGTTCACCTGTAAGCCTGCGCGCACGATTTCCCCCCCTCCGTGATTACTTATTAATTCCGATCCGTCTCCGGCGACGAATTAGTCCAGCCGGCGCTGCGCGTTCGTGCGCGGCCTCTCGCCCCGCTTGCGCCGATTCGATGTTTCGCACGGCCGCGGATTCGGCCATTTCAGTATGTGCCGCGTAATCCGCAACTCCTTCAGTCGATTGGTGGTTTATTCCGATAGTTTTTTTGGTGTGTGCGTTCGTTCCCTTGGGATTGATTGGAGTAGTGTCAAGTGCTATCTAGTTTGTTCTGTGGTTGTGCTGCGATGTGGAAGATGGGATTTGATTTGGAAATTGGTGTGACCGAACGGACCAACACCAAGTCCGGAGGTAACAGATTTGTAAACATCAGTTTTATCAGATTAGTTCCACATTTTTCGAGGTTTAGGTAATCTTTTCGTATCCTGAACCTGAGGGCATAGGGAAGGCAGGAATGGATGTATTCTTCTGAGCGAGCCCGGCAGTAGTATTTTGTAAAATAAATGACAGAGTTCTTTCCTGTAATTTTTATATTCAAGCTTGGCTTTGTGTTTCTAAAGCTGTTACGCTACCACCATGTTATTAGTTGGTTGCTGCCTTTCGGTTCGATTGGTTACAGACAGGTAGATTTTGTGATGCTGGTAGTTGTAAAGTCTCTCTCTCGGTAGTTGGCAGTTGGCACATACTCAGCTCAGTGTGAGTAGCTCGCTCACTCCACTGATTGTGATGACACAAATGGGAGCTAAGGCTTACAAAGATTATAAAGTTAGTATCCCACTATGCAATGCAGGACGCGGTGCATTCATTGTTGCACCTGTTAATGTCCTGATGCAGTGATGCACATGCTACTGATAAAAGGAAGTGGGCCGCTAGTGAAATGGAAAATCTTCCCATGAAGTTTTTACTATTGGTTTCCTATAAAATTATGAATCATACAATGTACTCTGTTAATAAGTGCAAATCGAGTGATCTTTAATTCTTCACATTTCAAAATGTCTCAGTGCTGGCACCTACTCTCAGCATATGATTCTAGTGTGGCTACTTCCTACTTGTTGTGCTTATTTTGTTTCATGCAGTTCTGAATTTCTATGCCTATGGTTGATAATCATGTATAATTTGCAGAATGCCCAAAAAAATCTGAGTGAATTTATTTTCAGTATAATATATCAAGTTGCCATTTATCTGGATAAAATTCTGACTTGGTTTTCTCATTTTTTATTTTTGTCAGTTGAGCTGAAGAAGCAGAGTTCATGTTCTGTCCATCTTGTCAACAAATCTGATGAATATGTCGCTTTCAAGGTTTTTGCCCCGTCTTTTTTCCGATGACAATCTTGATAGCTTGATTTAATAGCCTTGTACTGTACATCCGCATGTTGTGCAAAGGCACATTTCAGTTTACTAGGTATGTGTATGTACAATGTAGGGAAAATGTATGACGCATTTATCTCAAAATGGTAAAGTAATACTTATTTATAGTAGCAGAGGGGCCATTTCCGGTTGGTGTCTAAACACTGTCTGTTCTGTTGCTTTTTATTTTCAATTGGATGATCATGGTTTGAGCATAAATGAAACTGCAGCATCTGATCACCATTTTGAAATTGCTAGGTTAAGACAACTTCCCCTAAAAGATACTGCGTCCGACCAAATATTGGAGTTATCCTTCCAAGGGCAACATGTGATTTCACAGGTGTGTACACTATGGCTACTGATCTTATTGGTACCTTATAGTGATAGACAACTTGTTGATTTTTAACTACTCTCTAAAGCTGAATTGCTTTTGACTCATTCTGTATTTATGTAAGTGGGCTCATTCTTAGTTAAGTTGCTTTCTCATCTTCTTTTTTGGTTTATGGAATGAACTAAGTTGGTCCATCGCCACCTCGTTCCTCATAAGCACAACACTTAAAAAAAAAGAGGAAACGGGTCATCCCACAAAAATCATAGCATGAACACATGATGGACCAACCCATCCGTTCCTTAAAGCAAACATGTCATAATGTGCTTGCTTCTGAGAGAGGGTAGCAATTATACAATTATGTTTGTCTTGCATTCAACTATTCATGCCTTGATTCTGTTTGGTTTCTTCGGTTATATTCCTCTTGATTTGTTTATTTTTATCGCCTCTTAAATGCAGTTACCATGCAAGCACAGCGTACTGCGCCACCAGACATGCAACTAAAAGACAAATTTTTGGTGCAGACCACAGTTGTTCCTCCTGGTACATCAGATGATGACCTCATTCCTGCTTTTGTAAGTAACTAAGCACATAGTTGAGAAACTTTACATGCATAATATTCCTTATATGTTACTTGTCCTCATCTTCTTAACTCTTTTCCACAGTTCTCCAAAGAAACCAATGCATATATTGAGGAAAGTAAATTGAGAGTTGTCCTTGTTGATGCATCTCGTCCTCCTGTGGAGCAACTGATAAATAATGTCCCCAGCACTGATGCGGCAGTTGAGGTTCCGGTGTTAAAAGATACACCAAATGTTCAGAATGAAGTGCCAGCTATGGAGAAAAAGGTTCCTGCCCCCCAGGAGAAAATTTCAGCTGTTGTTCCTAACATACCTTCCCCTGTCAGGGAGTCTCCAATCCTTCAAGAAGTTCCTGTGCTACTGCATGAAGAACCTGCTATTTTGGCAGAATCTCCTCCCCCTCTAAAAGACGAATCTCCTCCCTCTCTAAAACATGAATCTCCTCCCCCTATAAAGGATTCGTCTGCAATTACCATTGAACAACTTTCTCCTCTGAAGGAAGAGACTGTAACTTCAAAGGTGTCTCCTCTGGAAGAAACTCTTCCGAAAGAAACTGTTGCCGTAAGTGACCGAGGTTTTTTCAGTGTGCAGAATCATCAATTATCTCATGTAAGTATCCATCCTGTAGTTTTATTTATGCCTATTTTCCCTATCTTTAACTTAATAAGACAAAAAAGAACATAAGGCTTTTAAACATGTTCTGTTACTGTAATGCTGGGTGACAAGATCTAGCACAGCCCCCAAGTGGAACCTAGTTTGAGACTGGCTAGATTTTGATAGAAACCTATATGTTTCTAGCTAAATGGTCTAAAGTATAAATCACTTGGATTTTTTAGTACAGTTGTAGGGGAAAAATTACTGAAAATAATAGCTGGAATCAGCTTAAATTAGTGGCCACAAATTTGTCTAACTTGGTATTACTTTGGGCAAGTGCTGCCTGTATTATCTGACTACCTTGCCCTAGCTAGAAAATCCTGTAGGTTTTTGTAAATGGATTTATTCTCCACGTAAATTAAGCTAGAAACAGTTTTGTAGGGTAAGTTTATTATGCATAATGCACTTTAACTATGATATACCTGGAGATCTCGACACTGCTATAGTCCGGATCTTTTCATTTTCCAGAGACCGAGGTTATTTTAATTGACCTCTTTCTTGTATCGATATGTAACAGGTGACGGAAGATGTTCAGAATCTGAAGTCAAAACTCAACAACCTTGAATCAAAATTGGAAGGGGTAAGTTGACCACCATAAAATGTGTTTGGATCGTTCAAACAAGTTTCTTGATAAGATCCTCATGAGACAATAGAGCTTATGTTGTCTTATTATCTCAGATTGCTTACATTTTGGAGAATTACCCCTCTGACGTGAAACAATATTATACTTCTGTTTTGTAGGCTGAAAAGATGATAATAAAACTGAGAGAAGAGAGCAGGACTACAACCCAGGAGCGGGATAGGCTGCAGCAAGAGATGGTATGACTTGTTCACAGAAACATCTAGATTCTTCTTTTTTCTTCATACAAGCAACATTGTCCAGGTTCCGCTATTCTGCAATAACAGAATATCTTGGTCGTTCAAAACAAAACATTATTTAATGGATTATCAACTGTGGCATAAAACCTGTACATCCTTTGCTGCTCTAGGGATTGGGTTCTAGCCTCTAATTCACAAAGAAGCAGAAAAAACTAAAAGCGCCTTCTTCCAGGCCTTAACCCCCTCCATGTCACAACACAATGTCCCTAATGTCTTAGCAATTACCACGAGGGTCATTCATTGTAGTTATGCAAGACACTACTATGGTCTTTCATGTTAAGCCTTGCACATAAAACAATCCAGGTGGCAGTTCCATGAGTATGTTGTCAGATTTCCGTATGGTATCATGCGTCCTAGATCTGTTTCTTGCAGAAAATAATCTGTTACTCATGACACATTTATTCGAAAAAACTAAAAGTGTTGGTCAAGTAATCTAAATATTAAGTATGTAGGAAACTAAAATAAGTAGTAGCATGCTCCGAAACAGTCTCAGGGCAAAATGTGATTCTTCTTTGTTGAATTCTCTATTTTGTTGAAATATATGGCCACTGTCACTATTGTTTCTCAAGTAGTGTATACCGAGGTATATGTGTTGTGTATTTTGCAGTATTTATCGGATGCTATTTCAGCACACTGCAGACAAATTTGCTCTTGAATTGAATCTGATTCGCTTTGAAATTTCAGATGTTTTTGGTTACTAAACATTGTTTATGACTACCTGTTGATCTGCGTCTATTAGTTTCTAATAACACAAGGCATTGGCTTGGGCAGGTAGTTTTAAAGAAGGGAACCCCAAAGAGTCAGCTAGGCTTCCCGTTGCTGTTTGTGGTCTATGTGGCGCTTCTCGGCACATCCCTCGGCTACCTCTTGCGCCTATGAGTTGGAGTATGTTGGAAATCCAAGCCGCTGGGTGCCTCGGTCTTCGCCAAGAGTTGAAGGGCAGCTATATACATAAATCTTGCAGGAGCATCCCTGTTAGCAGCACCATCGTTTGTTATTAATTAGTTTGAGACGGTTTTGAACATACCGGGGTTATTGCCAGTAGCCTGCCTGTATAGAACAGCGTCATTTACATTGTATAGAACCACCCGAAAAAGTGCTTGGGTACTCCTGTGGGCTAATTAACCTTGAGTTTATTCCTCTTGGTGAATTTTTTGCGTGTTTGGGTTCAGTTCTAGGCTTCTAGCGAGAATGAAACAGCGCAATTTTCTGCATTATTTACTCTGAGTAGTACGTATCAACAAGGTACAAACCTTGATGAATTTCATTCGATCGCTGTAGTGATCTAAACAATCTTATGTTAGTTTACAGAGGGAGTATCAGGTAACTAGGTAATATTGCATCAAGCTTTTAAATAGTGGCCACTACCTCTGCTATTGAGGCCGCTCCACCCTGCAGCTATTATTCCGTGACTTATTGTTCAGCTATAGTTTTTTACTTATATAAATGATGATTCCTTCAATTATGTCATATTTGTTGCCAATGTCTAGAAAAATATATGATATCAAATTTATGAGGGTTTTTACAATTTTGCTATGACGACATGGCACTCGTCCGTAATCCGCATTCCACAATGTCGACCCCAATCCGCAATCGATCCACAATCTGCTATTTAAAAGCTTGTAGTGCATGCAAAGATCTCGAATGCATCCATGCCAGATGATTTTAAGTAGTGTTGAATGACAGCCCCCAAGTGAGTTCTTCAGCGAGCCAAGGACTGCAGTGGTGGATATGTTTGGCATTCTGTCAGAAGGGTGACGGCGGGCCAAGGACTGCAGTGGTGGATATGTTTGGCATTCTGTCAGAAGGGTGACGGCGCGCCGGCCGGGCCGGGTGTCCGAAGAGCGGGCCACAGCAATCTTGGAGCAGTAAAAGGCATGTACATAAACATTTCAAATGAATAGAAATACTACAAAACTTATACTTTTTTAATTTTCTGTTTCAGAGGGACCTACAAGGAAGATCTGTTCATGGTGGCTAGGCCCACATTTGATATCTGGGTTTTAGCTGACAGCATGGGAAAAAGAACTCAAAGTTAAATATATTGAAAGCTAATATGTATTCCCTAAAAAATAAGCTAATATGTTGCATTAATTTTTCAGTCGAAAAAATATGTTGCATTAATTCTTCTAATTATATTCCGATGTGATGTTTTCATGCCAAATTGCCAAGCATCCTAGTTTAAATCTCAATGCCTTGTACTTTTAGGCCATCAGAGTAGTTTGGGCTAACATGGTGCCTACATGTAGGCAACATCATCACCAGTTCACCACATGTTTCCTACACGATCAATTTTTTAAATTGACGTTCATAAATATTCAAAAATAAAAGAAAAAACAAACAATGAGGGGAAACTAAGAGAGATGACCAGAAGGCTGTGCCTACGCGTCACACCACTCAGGGTGACACGGGAGACGACAAAACCCTAGCCGCTGGCTCTTCCTTCCCTCACGTTGCCACCTGAGGAGGCCTTGACTTGTCTTTGGTGTTATCTTCTGTGATGGGATTACTGTTAGCTATCTTAATTAGGACATGATATGTACCCAATCACTGTTTAGCTTGATGCTATCTTGTGTGCAATGTGGTTCATAATTTCTGCAGTAGAGAATGTTGGCCCAACCTTTTTCGTACTTTCCTTAATTTCGCAACGCCCTGTTCTAGGCAAGAAACATGTTTACATTTGCTTATTGGTTGTCTGTGAAACAACTGTATGCGACAGTCAGACTTAGAATGTTCATATATTTTTGTAATGCTCCCTGGCGTCTATAATTTATCCGTTGCTGTTTGTAGGATGAAGGTGTTGATTACACTCTTAGATCATACTTGACCATGAAATTAAATTGTGTAGAAAGATCACCGGGCGGAGAATTCAAGAACTTAAATTTGTACTGTAATGCAATGCAATAGTAAGCAGGGAGCTCAGAATAGTATCTGCATCTTGGAACCATGCTATCAACCCAATGTTCCATCCGTTTTCCTTGATGCTCTCTTGATGACTGGCAAGAAACATGTTTCAGATTCGCTCAACGGGTGGCCTGCGGAACTGTTGTATGCCGTGGCCAAGGAGGGCTTGTCATTGAGAATAATTAATCATAATATTATATAGGAGTTTCGTAGCTTCTCCTAAAGTAATTCCATAAAAGTACCTCCCGCGGCCGAATCTAAAAGGTTTCTAGAAGCAAAATTCAATCCGGCATAAATTTTTTGTATGATCATCCATAAATTTAAACCATGAGTAGGCACTATTGCAGAACCGGGCTATAGCACCGGTTCGTAAGGCCCTTTAGTGCCGGTTCTGTAACCGGCACTAAAGGGTGGGGACTAAAGCCCCCCCCTTTAGTACCGGTTCTGCACGAACCGCCGCTAAAGGGCCACCACGTGGCACGAGCCAGCGCCCGGGGGCGGGGAGACCTTTAGTACCGGTTTGTAACACCAACCGGTACTAAAAGATTTGGGGGGTTTTGGGTCCATGATTTCTTTTTCCTTTAATTTTGTGTTTTCCATTTAATTATTTTTTGTTTGCTGGTATTTTACGATACTACATATTGTATACGTTATGCATATATATAAATAGAATTTCTCGTAGAACCGATCATATATTATGATGTATATATAATTAGGTATATACAATTCTCCTACATGTTGCCTTCGGAGCCAGTGGCATTTGCCTTGGTGCCTTCGGAGCACGATGACAATTGGGAGTGGTTCATGGGGGCGGTAGCGGGTAATAGTATTCTCCTTTGGGATCTATGACCTGGTCAAGCAAAAATCCCGCTATTTCCTCTTGAAGTGCTCGTATGCGCTCCGTTGGTAGGAGCTGCTCCCGGACCTGACTGAACTGTTAAGAAGGAGATCAATATGCATATATTAGTTGTGTGACTAGATATCGATAATGATGTAAAAATTATGAATAGTGTTCTGGCAAACGTACCCATAGCTGTCTATCAGATTTGTTCCTTTCGGACGCCATCATGCGAATGTTCTCGCAAACGTAGTATGCACACACTTCATTCCCTGGCGCCTGCTTCAGGGCCTTTACGAGAATAGAATTTAATCAGATAATAATTAATCAAGCATGATAATTAATGGTATTGAAACAAGAATTAAAGAGATGGTATCTAGCTAGTACTACTTAATTACTTACCTTGGGTCGAAACCAATATAGTTTTTTTCGCCATTTGCCCGGAGTCACCTTGATGAACTTTTCCCAAGCCCTGCCCACCGGCAAAGAAAATGAATAAAAGAGTTATTAAATAGTTGATATCAGGAAATGACGAACTAAAGAGGCCGAGATATAATTAATAATGATTGAAATTACCTGTCGACTATCCCCTTCAAGATGGTTTAGTCACTTTTTTTTAAGTACTTCAACTGTTCCTTCTTCAACTTTAATGATTAACAAGATCCAGTAGTAACTGCATGCGCACACGTTTGTATGTCTTAATTAAGCGGGCATGTGCATAACACTCATCAACTACCCTAAACCCTATACACTTAATTATTAACATCTAGCTAGCTAGTAAGCAAAAACAGAATTTGTAGTACAAGACAGTGTGACTCACAGGGAGTTGTAAGGAAGTAGTATATCTTCATTGGTATTGAGGCGCTTCAAGAACTCTAGCATGTTTTTCTCTACATCTGCTTTATACCATTCATATTTCCATGTCTGTTCATTAATGGAATTTGGGTCAATGAACCCAATGCCATAGCGTCCAGCTTTTTTCATTTCATACATCTTCATCCTGCATAATACCATAGAAAAGAATATAGTGAGGATAATTACAGGTAATGATCGATCAATGAGCACTACAGCTAGTTTGAGACTTAAATTACAGAAAGAAATCACTTACAGACAATAGCAATTGACGAGAGATTTTTCAAGTGCTTCTTGATTGAATAGCTGAAATAGTTCTGAATACTCAACGGACAGAGCTAGCTTATGGAAGTAATGCTCTTCCTTGACTTTCACCATGAGGGACTCTCGATTGGAACCCTTGGTAATTTTTATGTACCAATCATGCAATTCATACTTTCTCGTTGGGAGGTTCTTGACCTCCTCAGGCTCGACCAAAGGTTCGCCGTAGACATATTTCCGTTTTATGTCCTCCTCTCTAAGCAGAGACATGGGCTCAATCTCGAGGAGTTGTCCAACAGTGATACCGAGCATTTCAGCCTGCCTTCTATGCTCGTCGGTTATTACCAGCTGACCGGCG
>NC_057802.1:567806341-567807837 GCF_018294505.1 Triticum aestivum
CATTTTTGGCCATCTGCTTGGCTCGAGCTCGAGCTCGACTCCTTCATTTGTCGTGCTCGATGTGCCTTATTGATTTGGCGCTCATAGTCTGAGTCAACAGGCTTGGGAGCTGGTGCTTTAGCCATACGAATAAAGTGGTCAATCTTATCCTCAGGCACTTTCTCCCTTGGTGGCGGTGGCGGTTTCGGTCCAAAATGGGCGTCCACTTGGGCCTTCACTATGGCTTTGTTTTGCTCCTCGGTCATGTCGTAAGGCCTCTGCGGAAGAGTCGCGAGGCTTGGACCATATTGAAATCGCTTGCCTCCGCCTGTACCTCCTGTACTACCTCGACTTGTACCGCTACGCACTATAGCTGCGGCGGCTCTCTTCCGCGATTGCTGAGGCAGCGGAGACGGCTGACGTGGCTCAGTTGGAGCAGGAGGAGTGGCCTAATGCGTTGTCGGACTTGGAGGAGGAGTGGCCTGACGTATTGTTGGACTTGGAGGAGGAGTGGCCTGACGCGTTGTCGGAATTGAAGCAGGAGGAGTGGCCTGAGGCTGTGCCGGACTTGGAGGGGAGGAGTGGCCTGACGCGTTGGTCGACTTGAAGGAGTTGGACTCTGCGGAGGCGGTGCATGATGACTTGGAGGAATGGGAGTCTGCTGACGCGGTGGCGGACTTCGAGGACGAGTCGGCTGACGCGGTGTCGGTGGCCTTCGAAAGATGATGCAATCCTTTCTCCATAGGATGATACGATGCATGGCCTCTCCCAGTGTGTGCTCCTCGTCACCTCCAGGAATGTCAAGCTCTAGCCCCGAATATTGGTCCACCACCTCATCAACCATGACACGAGCATAGCCGGCTGGAATTGGGTTGCAATGGAAGGTTGCTTCGGGGGGATTTGTATAAGCAATGGCGTCCGCCACCTTCATAGATATGTTCTTCATTTTGAAGTGTTTCTCACAGTTAGTGTTCTCCATGATGTCATCCATAGGGTATCTATCCAGCAGTGCATCGTCCGAGGCGGAACCCACGCTGCTTCTCGGCATGGATGGGACGGTGCTATCCAATGCTGGATCATCCGCTAGCTACTGCCGCGGCTGAGACCCCCTTTCCTGTCTAAGTGAGTCGATCTGCTGTTACTGCCACTGGAATTTGAGTGCCAAGTCCGCGTGCGCTGATTCTAGACCTTGAAGGCGTTCTGCTTCCTGGTTCCTCTGCTCCTTCTCCAGCTTCTTCTTTCTCGCACGGCTTCTGTAGTCAGTGTTCCAGTCCGAAAAGCCCTCATACCACGGAACAACGCCCTTGCCTCATGTTCTTCCCGGGTGTTCAGGATTTCCCAGGGCACGCGTAAGCTCGTCGTTCTCTCTATTGGGCGTGAACACACCCTTTCGAGCATCTTCTATTACATCAAGTAACTTTTCTTCGGCTCCTTTAAGACATGCCTTCTTTGAAACCTGGCCTGTCTTCGGGTCCAACGCCCCCCATGCGCATAGAACCAAGTTCTGCACCTGGGGG
>NC_057802.1:568108095-568290392 GCF_018294505.1 Triticum aestivum
CCAAAGTGGGAAGGCCCTTATCGAGTAATACGAGTCACCAGGCCCGGCGCAATCCGCCTGGAGACCGAAGATGCTGTCCCAGTGAGCAACTCTTGGAACATCGAGCATCTTTGCAAGTTTTACCCATAAGGCGCGGCTTGCCGGGCCTCCCGGCAAGCCACCTTTTGTACAAGCTTTGCCAACAAGGCATGTAACCCTTTGTACAAAGCCAGGCGCAGACCCTGAGCATAAATAAACGAAGCGCTGGCGCCCTAAGTTATAGCATGCATGCTAGGTTTAAGTCTCTCCCTCGGTTAGGGTTGGTAGTGCTTGGCGGCGACTAACCCCTAGCCTAGAGGTCGAGTTTGTGTCTTTCTGTCCTCTTTGGTTCGCAGGGCACATGGACACTTCTGCTGAGCCACTTGGAAGAAAGAGAACGAACCGGCGCTCCGGCCCCGGCAAGCCGAGGTTGCCGGGGGCTGCGAATTCAGATATGTCTTTCACCCCTATTATGCATTTCCGTATGGAACTGGGACGTGTGAAACCTCGTTTATATTCTTAAACCACCGTGCTCCCCTTTTCCTGTGCCCAAGAGCTATCTCCTGGGTCGGAACTTGGACGTAGTCGCGGTGGCGAGAAAATGAACGAGGGGCCTAACTCTACTTCACCCCTGCCTCCGCCAATAGCGTGAGAATGGTCGATTGGAGTGGGAGGACGGCAAGGCCTGTTGCCGGGCAACAATGTCTATCTTAAAAATAACAAGGATTTGTTCCTTGGCATGGGCCTCGCTCTTGCACAAAGAACCCGGCAAGCACCCTTTTTCATTAAAAACGTCCCATACAGGTACAGTTCGTACGAAATAAAAAAACATGCGCAAGGGGACTATGAGTTTTAAATCTAACAAGTGCCCGCTGGCTTACGAACTAAAAAAAGATAAGATGCCCGTAATCCCTTTCTTGTCCCTCTCCTCCGGAGATGGAACAAGGTAGCTGGAGGGCCAATGGAGCACCTAGGCGAGGTGCGAGAAGCAGAAGGCGCCAAGAGAGCATCCCAATGCCGAAGCTGGAAGATGAGGCAATGCCTCGACAATACGCGACGAAGGCGCCAGTGACCGCGTACTCCGACTTGACGGTCGCCGCCCGCCTCCTTCTCCTTCTCCGGCCCTCCTACGCCAGCCACCCAAGGAGGCGACGGGGAACGCGCAGATGAAGAGCTTGACAAGGAACGCCCTTTGCAGGGCGCGTGGCCAAGGGAGAAGCGACGCGGTCAGTCGAAGTCGGAGTCGGCATCCTGCCACTCGACTCCCTCGTCGTCACTGTCGCTGTCCCCCTCGTCACTCCCGCTCGAGGAGGAATTTTCATCGTCAGAGGAGCTCTCCACGCAGCACTTTAGACGAGTTCCAAGATCTCCAAAGGTCTTGACGGAGAGCAGGCCGCCCTCCATTAACATGAAATAGAGGACGAGCCCCGCGGGCAAACGTCTTCCATCCACGATAGAGGTGCATGACGTGAGGAGCGGGGAAGTCGACGTCGACCCGCGTGCCACCGTACCCGCAGCCCCTCATGTGCAGCCCGAGGGTCTGGGGCGGATCGAGCTCCATCTCCCGAGCAAATGGAGAGGGGAGGCGAAGACGATGACGCAGTGGCCGAGGCAACCTGCTGAAAAGCTCACGGGGCTGGTCCCCGACGTGGCCTTCCATCGCGGGGGCAACACTGGCGGAGGCACAGCCATCGCGCCGCTCGCCCCCCTCACCCGACCGCCACGGCGACCTTGGCCTCGCCTCCTCCCCCTTCCTCTCATGGACGGCTCCGCCGCCGCAGGCTCATAGGAAGGAGGAATACGCTGTCCAGTGGCGACCCTCGCCGCCACCGTCGAAGGCCCAGCACCTCCTCTCGCCATGGCAGGTGGAGGAGAGGAGCGAAGGTGGAAGAGGATGGATACTGAAGGAATGTGGAGTGGCGTCCCCGTCCCCCTCCTTATAAAGGGGCGGGGTCGAGGCTCGGCCGCCCACTCGGCCAATCCAGCCATTAGGGGCGCAGGGAATCATGACCGACCCGCTGCCCCAATCAGCCACTGCCAGGTTTCCCGCCTCCGCCACCTGCCACCTACATGGAGGACACGTGGCGAGCAAGCAGAATCGAGGTGACGGGTGAGGCGACCGTTCCCCACCCCGTGATCGTGGGGCGCGAACGCCTTTAAGACCACGATCCGAGTCCAGTCAGTAAATGAGTCGCGCCTCTGCGCCTCTCTCTTTTTATGGGGAAGGTGCGGGCCGTCTCTTTACCATGATGTGACGCATGCGTGCGGGAACCGCCCCACGCCTGACCCCCACGTCACGCGCGATCCTCCACGTCGCGCGTTCAACGCAGGTCGTGGGGAAGCGCAGCGGACGAAACAGTTACTACGGTGAAATCCGCCCCATCTGCCCGCGCACCGTTCTGGGCCTGGCCCAACAACGCGTCGCGCTTAAGTGTGGCCCAGGCCCGGGGGCTCCTGTGGGTGTACAAAAGTAGGGGCTCTCGTTTTGACCCCTCTACTTGTGCACGGGCAGTCAGAGCAGCGCACCATGGCCACACCTAGCAGGGCAGAAGAGGGAAGCCGGAGAGAAGTTGAAGCGCTAGGCAACCGGGGCAACGCCAAGACTAGAAACACAGGAGAGCAAAGGGGCGAGATGGACTCCCCCGGCAAGGCCCTTGCCGGGGCGGCCTTCGCGGCCCCGGCAAGAGCCTTGCCGGGGGAACTTGCCTAGTACCAGCAGAGTGAGCCACCCTCGAGCCCAAGATTTCCAAACGCCGCCAACGACTACGTTCGAACCAAGGCTTGGGAGGCACCGCTGAGGTGGCATGCAGATCTTTGTCAAGATCATAAACACACAAGATCAGATGAGGACCAGAAGACGGCGACCCTCGGCGGGATCCTAGCCGAGGAGATCCAGAAGACCCCCCGCAAGCGCCTTGCCGGGGACGGCTGCGACACCACGACAAGACCCTTGCCGGCCCCCCGGCAAGGCCCTTGCCGAGGACATCAGCGGGGCCACTGCAGGCCCGCACCAGCCAAGACTCCACCGCCGTCCCCAAGCAGCTGCTAGCTCAACCAGCTGGGCAGGCACCTGCATGGCGATGGGCGGCCTCTACACCAACTCAGCAAGCAGCTGTGTGATGGCATGCAGATCTTCGTGAAGGCCCTGCCACCGCGCCACCTCAGCTGCCTGCCTGCCTACATGGCACCGCACGCGTCGCTGGCCTGGGCGCACGTCAAAGTGAAGCAGAGCGGCGACGGACGGGACGGGCCTCGTCCCCGTCCCCAATAAAGCTAATGGACACCCGCATTTAATGCGCTTTGTCCTGTAATGCCGGGCGATAAGCTCGCGCATTGTAGACCTTTCCACCTCCTGTGTGCCACTGTGGTAACCCCTTTTGCCTATAAAAAGAGGCCCGAGGCGACCAGGAGAGGGATTCGGCTCTTTTGGGCAAGTTACACCTCGTAGCTAGCTCAAGAACACTCAGTACATCCACCAAAGCATGACTAGGGTATTACGCATCCTCGCGGCCCGAACCTGGGTAAATGATCCGTGTGCTTCCTGTTAGACCTGCTCTTCTCGCAACCCTGCGCCCGCCAACCGTGCAAGGGATTCCAGTGATCCCATAGCTGTCGTTTCCCCGACACTAAGAGATAACTAGGTTTCTTGTTGATGTATAAAAAGTTATGACCAAGAAGTTCTGGCTGTTATATGGTTTTGTTATATTTCTTTTAGTTGTGAAGTGGCTAGAATGTCGATGCTACAATTATTTAGTCGTTCTAGTCAGCATTTCAAATAGTTGCTGATTGATCTGCCTCATGTCTCTGTTTTTCTTTGAATTGCAGAACTGCTTTATCAAGTTAAAGCCTGCTGGCTTCTTTGTTGATGCAGGTAAAGCTGTGATCGACAAACTCTTGTTGTTGTGTGGTTGCATCAAACCTATGCTAGTTTTGGTACCAAAATTACCAATTCATTTGGTGTGCATTTGAAAGATGTGCTCTGATCTTCCCCGTGTGTCTTCTCTATGACGCATGACTACGAAAGCGAGATTTGGGCCTTGAAATACCAGGTTGAATTGCCAGTTGTAGAGTTTGGAAACTTTAGCAAACATTGGTGTGCGGTGTTCGTCTCTTCAGACGGTGATCTGCTTGTGCTAGTCAAAGTTTACGACCGGCTACTTCAGATTAACGTGGATGGCAAGCTGGTTGCCACTTTATATCGCAGAGGTCTGGGTCCCACTCGACATTGGCTCAAACAAACTCTAGTTCCAAATACATTGTTTGCGGCACTAGAAGGTTACGTTGTGAACTCTTTGCTTTTCCTTTGACCAGATGATTATTTTGTGAACATTAGAGGTTATTTTGTGAACATTGGCATTTTCATCTGAGGGCAGTTGAGTATGGTGCTGCTGCTTAACGGCCTAGCTATCCATATGTACATGAGCTGTACTACGTATTAACGGAATCCGCTATGAGCCTGCTAGCTTCTTTGTTGATGTATAAAAAGTTCTGATCAAGAAGTTTTGACTGTTACATTGTTGTTGAATATCCTTTTAGTCTGGATTAGCTGCCATGAGGGTTGATGCTAAAATTACAAGACATTCTGCAGCATTTTTAAATGTTTGCCAATTGCCCTCACTCATGTTTATGTTTTCTTGAACTGGAGAATGACTATGCTATTTTTCTTTATATTATTAGTGGTCTTTATAGTACTCAATCATTAGCAATATAGCTGCCTCTTGTTTCTGTTTATTTAACTGAAGAATTGCATGTCCTTTTATCGAGGTTTTCTTTTACAGAGATTACCCAGTAGTCTTGTTAACACTAAAATTTTGCAAATATACATGACTTTCCTGTTTCTATGTTTTTTTTAGCTGTGGATGAATGAGGCAGATTATCCTCATTGTCGACTAGCAAGTTACACCTGAATTTTATGAGAATTCAAAAAACTAGTTAAATTGAAATATTGCATTATAATTCTCATTCTCTATTGAAACATACTATAGTTCTTCCTTAGTTGTATCATTTGGAATTATATTTATCATTTCACTTTAGCTGCTAACTATTTTAAGGAACCAGTGCTTCATGTGATGTTCGATCTTACATATGCTCGAGAAATGAAACTTGTACTGATGAACACAAGAAAGATTTATCATGGTCAGGCTGAGGTCCAGATTGTGTTACCCTTTAGACTACCAAGCCATATTTTTTTTTCTATGAAATGCACAATGCATATGAACTGGGTCCACTAAATGATTGCATTATAGTCAACTTTCATGTAATGTTCTGTTGCAGTTCCTTCTTGTTCATGATTCCATTGTATCTGGTTAGGTATTGAAACATAGTATTGCAGTTCTGCGTTGCATCGTTTGGAATTATATTTATCATTTGACTTTAGCCGCTAACCATTTAAGGAATCAATGCTTCATGGGATGTTCGATCTTAACATAAGCTCAGGAATCTCTGACTGTCATGGCTGCATTAAATTTATACTTGTCTGAATATCCTTTTTGTTTGAAGTGGCTAGAATGTTGATGCTAAAATTTTGAAGTTCCTGTGGTCAGAGTTTGAGATAGTTGCTAATTGATTTGCATCAGGCCTCCATTTCTCTGAACTGAAGAATTGAGAGTTATTTACCCAAAACCACCACACTTGGGGCTCGGGTAACAGGTCAGTACCAGATTTGAGCCATGTCACAAAAAATCACCAACTCTGAGACTAATCGGTAATGCGGAGCACTGACGAGCTGATTTGGCCGCGTAAATAGCGAAACCGACAGGTGGGACCCATCTGTCGGGTTGACGTGGCTCAGGATGACGGACACCGTTAGACGGACGGTGACGGCCGTTTCCGCGCCCGTGTATTAGTGGGCCGCACAGGTCGCTGGTCGGACCAGACCACACTAGAGCACATCCGACCCCTCTGTCTCGACCTCCACGACCGCCGGCGCCGCCACCATCTTCTCGCCGCCGTCCGCCAGTCCGCCGTGGTTTCCTGGAGCGAGGGGTCAAGGTCTTCTTCTTCGAACGATGAGTCATGGACTAGCCAGGTATGTTCATTTGGGGATTCCAACATTTAGGGTTAGGGTTAGGGTTCTTGAGTTGGGGATTTCTTACCAACTCGCTTATTTGTTCAATCTCTTTGGTTTTAAGCTTCCTAGGACTATACCATTCTATGAAAGGAGTGGCATTGCTCATGAGCTCTCGTCTCACTGTCTGCATCGTGAGCCTTGCCTCAGGCTAGTAGCATTTGAATCTACGAACACTGGCCGATGTTTTCTTGCTTGTGGTGAGGAGACGGTATGTTGGTTAGTACTGTATTTAGTTAATCTTAGTTAGTTTTTGCTACATTTAAATGCCAGAAGGAAATTTTGCTCTTCTTATTAGTGTGAAGAATTGTCACTGCCCATAGTAGGAAATGATGCTTTGCCAGTAGGAAATTATGCTCTGCCAGTGTAATTTGCTCCAAATAATTTGGTAGTGTACAAGATTGTTAGTGCCACTAGGAAATTATGCTATATTAAATAATTTGGTGGAAATAATATAGTTGTTGTTATAATTAATGACAACATATATTTAGTTTATATGCTGTTAAAATTGACAAAAATTTCTTCTTGACAACACATATTAATTTCATAGGCTTTCTTAATTGTTTGTGCATTTAAATGATCACAATTTCTTATTGAGAACATCTCTTGTGCAGTATGATTCACAATATTTTTTCTAAATTATAGGCTGAACTAAAGTGCAACTATCTGGAGTGGATAGACCCTGAGTGGTCAGTGGCTTTGCAGTTCTGCCTAACTGAATTGTGGAGCATGTATGACAAAGAAAACAAGGATAGGCTGAGAGACAATGTTCAGCTTTCTGATCACAATTTCAAAGTAGTTGCAGAAAAGAGGAAGATGGAGTAAGAGATGAGATTTTGTCAAAATTGATTTTGCAAAAATGGTGGCTGACAAGGAGGATGCTATTACTGAGCTGGGCAATGCTAGGTTGGCTCTCAATGATCTGAAAGAGGACATGGAGAAGAAGAAGCACTACTGGAATCAGCTAATTTGCCATCTGCCAGCTCTTTGCCGTCAGCTAGCTGACGGCAAAGAAGCTCTTTGCCATCAGCTACCCAAAAGAAGACGGCAAAGAAACGACAGATGACAAAACAGGCCTTTGCCATCTGCCGGCTCTTTGCCGTCAGCCAGCTGACGGCAAAGAATCTTTGCTGTCCGCTGGCTGACGGCAAAGAGAGAGGTGGCCCCCACCCCCCGCCCGTTTAGAAAAACTTAACGCCCCACCTCTTTGCCGTCTGCTAGCAGACGGCAAAGAGAGATAAAGGCGGACGGCAAAGATTGGCGGACGACAAAGAGAAGACTAACTAACGACCCCCACCCCCCCGCCCGTTACTCTCTCTTCTCTCCCTCTCTCCTCCCCGACGCGCCCCGCCACCAGATCGCACGTCCACCGCCGCCGCCGCCACCCGCTGCCGCCCCCGCCCCCCGCCGCCCGCCGCCGCCCTCGCCCCCGCACCCGCTTGGCACGTCGCCCCACCACCCCTCCGCCCCCACCGCACCCGCCGATGCCCCGTAGCCCCGCCACCCGCCGCCCGGCGCCGCCCCCGCCGCCCGGCGCTGCCCCCGGCACCGCCCCCGCCACCGCCCCCGACTCCCCGTCGGCGCCCCGCCACCCGCCGCCCGGCCCCGCCCCCGCCTCCCGGCGCCTCCCCCGGCACCGCCCCCCGCCCCCCCGCCACCGCCCCCGCCGACCGTCCCATTGCTCCGGTGAGGGAATACTTCTTTTTTTCTGTTTTTTCATTTTTTTCTGTTTAATTGTTAGTGCTAGATTGTGTTAGTGTTAGTGTCAGAAAAGAATGAGAAGAAGTAGAAGTAGTAGAAGAAGTAGAAGAAGAAGAAAAGAGAAGAAGTAGAAAAAAGATGAAAAAAGAAAAAGAAGAAAAGAAGTAGAAGGAGAAGAAAGGAAGAAAAGAAAAGAAGTACAAAAAAGATGTAAAAAGAAGAAGAAGAAAAGAAGTAGAAGAAGTAGAAGAAGAAGAAAAGAAGAAACGAAAAGAAGTAAAAAAGTAGAAAAAAGATGAAAGAAGAAGAAAGGAAAGAAGAAGAAGAAGAAGAAGAAGAAGAAGAAAGGAAAGAAGAAGAAGAAGAAGAAGAAGAAGAAGAAGAAGAGAAAGAAAGAAGAAGAAGGATAGAAGGAAACACCCCGACCCCTTGACCCCGACACCCCGACCCCCTGACCCCTGACCCGACACCCCGACCCCGACACCACACCCCGACCCCGACACGACACCCCGACCCCCTGACCCCCTGACCCCGACACCCCGACTCCGACACCACACCCCGACACCCCGACACCCAGACCCCCTGACCCCCTGACCCCGACACCCCGACTCCGACACCACACCCCGACATCCCGACCCCGACACGACACCTCGACACCCGACCCCCTGACCCCCTGACCCCCCAACCCCGACACCACACCCCGACAACCGACCCCGACTCCACCCCGACACCCGACCGCCTAACCCCCTGAACCCGACACGACACCCCGACCCCTCGACCCCGAAACAGCACCACGACCCCGACACGCCACCCCGACACCGACACGACACCCCGACCCCCGACACCTCCCGAAAAGGTGTTCTTTGGCCTTGCAGAGGCCGATGGGGTCATATATTTGTGAATTATTAGTTAGGTCATATATTTTTCGATTTTGTTATGAAAACATCATATATAATTGTGTTGATCGGGTAGATTAAATGTGCAGTTGTTTCATCGCTGCGAGGTTTGGTGGTCGACGACCTCGCCGTGCGTTTGACGAGCTCTGCCCCTTCGTTCGTGGGTGAGCACAAATGACATGTCCTCCTCCCCCGTTAATTATTTGCTCTGTTCTGGTGTTCGTGCCGATGAAATTTGATAGCTAGCTATATATGTGTCTTGAATCATTAGTATGCGTAACCAATATGTGTCTCCCGTTCGAAAGCGTCATAGTTATAAATATGCATGCATTTGCATATTTATAACCTTGATTCTTTTGAATTGTCCAACGCTATCCATGGACAGCCCGAGTATGTTTAGATTGGGTTCGTTTTCCCATATGCTTTGCTCCGGATCTGACGCATAAGTTTCGTCAGTGCCTCCCCTGTTGTTCTCCGGGTACACATCCTCTCTGTTTATTGCAGAGACGTGTATCACGAGAACAGCGGGGAGGTGCTGCCGAAATTTTCCGTAGGATCCGGAGCATAGCATGGGAAAATGAACTCAATCTAAACATACTCGGGTGGGATTAGGACCTATCATTACCTATTAGAGTGTAGGTTGCATGGACGTAATAAAATTGACAAAGTAGATCAACTGATGAATATATACATGGTGAATTATATATATATATTTGTTGTGTGTGTAGTAGCTCTGAAAGTCAAGATGAGTGATCGTGCATGGATGTACACCGGTCACACTGGTCAGAACAAATGGAGCACTGAATGGTTCACAAAAACCAAGGGGTTTGTGCAAGCCGCATTTGCAAATGGCCAGAGGAAAACCTGGTGCCCCTGTTTACGGTGCGGCAATTGGGAAAAGAGGACAGAGGCTGAATTGGGCAAACACCTGCAGAAGAGTGGTTTTACGCCCGATTATACGGTGTGGACATTTCATGGTGAGTCCGCCCAACGTGACCGAGCTGAGGTGGATCGTCGTCGCACCGACGAGCATGGTACCGGGATGGAAAACATGGTGCAAGACTTCGATGATGCTCGGGATTCGGACGAGGAGATGGAGGAATCTGCAAAGGCCTTCAATGAAATGTTGGAGTCTTCAAAACGTCCGCTCCATGAGCACACTGAGCTTTGTCAGTTGGATGCCATCTCACAAGTAATGGCTCTGAAGGCTTAGTTCAACTTGGGCAGAGAATGCTACATGTACTCGATGCATGACTTGCCGGCGTATGCGCTATTCGTTGGCTGGTGTGTGCATGGAAGGTACCCGTGCCCCACATGCAAGGGAGCTCTTGAGTTTCGTTGGATTCAGGCCGGTCGCAAGTTTTCTTGCTTCGACATGCATAGACAGTTCCTGAATCCTCGCCATAAGTGCAGGAAAGACAAGAAGAACTTCATCAGAGGTAGAGTTGCCAAAAACTCTGCACCACCTGCATTGACAGGCCAACAGACCCTGGATCAGTTAAACGCCCTCAAGCCAGATGCAGAGCGTCCAGGGTACTTCAAGGGGTATAATTCTAAGCACGCCTGGACTCACAAAACATGCTTATGGGATCTGCCTTACTTCAAAGACCTCCTTTGCCCACACAACATCGACGTGATGCACTGAGAAGAATATCGCCGAGGCACTTTTTAGTACATTGTTCGGCATAGATGGGAAGTCAAAGGATAATACTAAGGCTAGAGTCGATCTGGAGGCGCTATGTGATAGGCCGTTACAAAACATGAAAGAACCGAAAGGAAAGCAGAACTGGACGAAGCCAAAGGCATGGTTCAATCTTGGAAGGCCAGCTATGAGGGAAATTATCTTGTGGGTGAAAATGCAATTGATGTTCCCCGATGGGTATGCAGCGAATCTAAAGAGGGGAGCCAGTCTTGATAAATTGAAGATATTTGGTCTCAAGAGTCATGATTGGCACATATGGATTGAGCGGGTAATGCCGGTGATGTTGCGTGGCTTCATCCCTGAGGATGAATGGCTAGTACTGGCAGAACTCCGCTATTTCTTCCGTGTTCTTTGTGCAAAAGAACTATCGCCTGGCGTGCTAGAAGAAATGGAAGAGTTGGCGCCGGAGTTCATCTGCAAGTTAGAGAAGATCTTTCCACCGGGCTTCTTTAATCCAATGCAGCATTTGATTTTGCATCTCCCGACCGAGGCAAGATTAGGGGGGGCATGCAAAATCGTTGGTGCTACCCACCTGAGAGGATGCAGAAGACGCTTCGACAAAAATGTAAAAATAAACGTAGAATTGAAGCATCGATGGCTGAGGCATTCATCACTGAGGAGGCGGCAAACTTCGTGACAGCACACTACGAAGCCAAAAATCGTCATTTGCATAATCCGAAGCCTCGGTACAATGCTGACGACCCTAAAAAGGGTGGATCCAACCTCAGCCTATTCAAAGGGAATCTCGCACCAGCCAGTGTTTCAAATCCAGTATCTTTGGATAATGAAGAATGGCGGACCATTTTGTTGTATATCTTCAACAACCTGATAGAAGTACGGCCGTACATCGAGTAAGTTCTCGGTACATTGTTTCGCAACTTCTATTTCCTTTGAACTGCTCTTATTCCTGGATATTTCATACAGTCGATACGTCGCCTTATTCTCGTATGGAGCGGTGATCCAAAAGGATTCTGCCGAAGAGTATGAGCTTCTCGCAAAGAAAGGAGGCGGCTATCCCGGTTTCATCTGTTGGTTCAAACAAACGGTAATTTCTATTAGACAATTTCATTTCATTCGCTAATTTGTGCGTAATGCAACAATCCTTTCATATTAAACTTTTAGGCTAATTCAGAGTCTATGGACGCCCAATTGAGACAAGTCGCTAATGGTTTTGACTATAAGGTCCGTTCATTTGACAAATACGACATCAACGGGTATCGCTTTCGTACCTATGGCAAAGAGCTATCTATGGCCGACCGGAAGTCTACAAATTGTTGTGTATCTGCTATCGGCGAAGGAGGTACCGAGTATTATGGGAGAGTTGAAGCAATTTATGAACTTCTATTCTATGGTGAAAACCCACCGAATGTCGTAGTCTTCAAATGTTATTGGTTTCAGCCAAGGAGACTAGAAGGACTCATGAACATATAGGGCTAGTTGAAATCAACCAAAGCACCCATTTAGATGTTCCTGATGTCTATATTTACATTATTTCTCTCTTTCAGGCACGCTACAATAAGGCGGATAAGGTGCCAGAGGTGTACGACCTGTATGCCATGGCCCACACTGCCTCTTTCAAGAAAGTCAAGGCATTCTCTCCGTCTGACCTCGATGATGCAAACAACTTCACCAACATCTCCTCCCACAACAAGCTCGTGAGATATAGAGATGAGGGGAAGGCGAGGAAAGGGGAGGACTTTAACCCGAGCCAGGGTCCCATTGATCCAGAGCTGGTGATGATATCTGGTGGCGGGAGGTCCCATGGCTCCATAGCCATTGGAGATGGACTTATCCGTTGTCCTAGCACTCTCCCAGAGATCAAGGCGCGCCAGTCGAGCTCCGCTCCTGAGATAAGGCCTCGTGAATGGCCAGTCCAACTCACCATCAAGGTTAGTGATACGTACTCAGCTATCTTTCTCCATTACATTGTGTGCGCTTCCATCAATGATTACAAATGGTCATGTGAGTGGTGTTGCAGGCTGCTATACAGAGTGAGAGAGATAGTACGGAGAAACTTCTGGCGGAGGCGGCGGAGAGGCAGCGGGAGTTGGAGGAGAGGACGACAAAGATGTTGGAGGAGGAGAGGGCACGGAATGACATGCAGGCAAGGGCCATGTACGAGCTCCTTGTGGTAAGTTTCTTCTGCAGATTAGCCAAAACATTCATGTAGTGTTTGTCTCATTACTAACTAGTATGACTGAGTCGTCAAAACCAAATGTGCAGTCTGTGTGCGAGAAGACCGCTCCGCCGATGCCAGTGATTGCTCCTGGGACCACGGTGAGTTTAATTTGAATGGACATTACTTGCTAGTCTTAACATTTGAGTGTCATCATGCTAACAAGACATTGGAAATGATCTTTGGTGCAGCGTAACTCCAGACAAGCAAAGCACGATCCTTCTCCAGCTACCGACACGAGCCAGCCCGCTCCTACACCTCCTGGATCATGGTATGTTTATCTAGTGTTTTGCTTAACACATGCATAAAGACCTAGACTTAGCGTTATTTCCTCCAATGCTTACCATAATGACCCATCTTACCTAGGTTATCTCATAAACGATCCATTTCAACTAATTTAGCTCATAAACGATCCATTTCACCTAAGTTAGCTCAAAACCGATCCATTTCACCTAAAATAGCTCTTAAATGATCCATTTCACCTAAGTTAGCTCAAAAAGATCCATTTCAACTAAACTAGCTCATAAGTGATCCATTTCACCTAAGTTAGCTCAAAAACGTTCCATTTCAACTAAGTTAGCTCATAAATGATCTATTTCACCTTAGTTACCTAAAAAACGATCCATTTGACTTTAGTTAGCTCATAAACGACCCATTTCAACAAAGTTAGCTCATAAATGATCCATTTCACGTTAGCTAGCTCATAAACGACCCATTTCAACTTAGTTAGCTCATTAATGATCCATTTCACGTAAGTTAGCTCATAAATGACATATACTTCTTGTTCTAGTCTTCTTCTTGTTCTAGTCTTCTTATTCTAGTCACCTATTTCTAACTTTCTTATTTTGCCATTTTGCAGATTTCATTCACTTCATGGAAGCTAGCTTGCTATGGAGTGCTTGTTTTTTCATTCATTCTCTTCAATTATTCTTCTAGCTTGCTATGATGGAACTTGCTATCTTGATGAAACTTTGCATTGTAATATGTATGGATGGAACTTGCTTATGTATGAATGGATGGAACTTGCTTGTGTATGAATGGATGAATGTTATGTGCTGGATATGTGATATGTTTGCTGTTAAATAGGCCTGTGAAATATATCTATATATGTCATATATATTTGCTGTGAAAATTGTTGGATTTAATAAAAAACAGAAAAAAGAGCCAATATGCAGGCTCTTTGCCGTCTACCACCGACAGCAACGGGCTCTTTGCCGTCAGCCGCAGACAGCAAAGAAGCCATGTGGCAGCCAACTGTGCTTCCTGGGAGCTGACCCATTTGGTTAGTTTGCCTACAGTGGCAGATGGCAAAGACACTAGAAAGTTTGCCTACAGTGGCAGACGGCAAAGACACTAGAAAGTTTGCCATCAGTGGCAGACGGCTAAGACTTGCCGTCAGCGGCGGACGGCAAAGGCCTGCCATTAGCCACTTAACGGACTAAGCGCAATTATTGCCGTCTGCTCTCTTTGCCGTCCGCTGCAGACGGCAAAGGCCCTTTGCCGTCAGCCGCCCGGAAGCAGACGGCAAAGTAGCTCTTTGACGGACCTTACGTTGCCAGAGCCTTTTGCCGTCCGCAGCTGACGGCAAAGGCCTTTGCCGTCCGCCGTTCATGCCTTTGCCGTCCGCCGTGGCAGACGGCAAAATAGCTGATTCCTGTAGTGAAGCTGGCAGACCATGGTTGCACAAATCTACATTAGTTACTCAGGGCAAAGGCAGAGAAGGAGAGGGACAAGCTTGTGGTAGAGAGAGACCAAGTGCTCACAGAGAGATACCAACTAAAGGAAGAGAAGAAAAAGCTGGAGTACATCATTTCTGATTTGCTGAAATAGAAGCATGGCTACAACGACAAGATCAAGAAGTTGAAGGAGATCTGTGATGAATTTTAATTATGTAATGTGGTATTGTACTGGTGTAGTTGTGCTCTGTTGCACTGAATAATCAGACATAACTAGAAGTGCACTGTACTGTTTTAATGGTTAAATTTGTACTGAATTATGCAGTTTATCTGCAAGTCTAGAATTTGAACTTATGGCATGAATTTGAACTTAATTTGCAGTACAATCCCTTGTATTATATGGAGTGCTCTATGATATTTATATCACTCCAGGTGAAACTGGTGTGCTAGTCAAATTATGGTGCACAGAATAATTTGACATACTAGTAACTTATGGCATGAGTATACCAGGAACTTATGGCATTATTATTATGCACAGAATGTGATGATCAGGGAGTGCAAACAACATAGCAGTACAAAGTAAATATAGCAGTGCAAGCACATAATTATAGATAGATATATGATGATCATGCAAGCCAACAAAGCAGTGCACAAGAATTATAGATAGCAGTCCCTCATAGAATAAAACCAAGATCCATACATAGGTTCAACATAGCAGTACACAGCAGTAGTTCTTAGTGCCACACATAGGTTCAACATAGCATTACATAAGTTCAAATTTAGTCATGCACTACTAGGGAAAACCTTATACACAGAATATTAGCAGCAGCGCGGTTTAAAAACAAACGCTACTGATAATTAGCAGTAACGAGCTTGACGAAACCTCGCTACTAATAACGAGGTAGCAGTAGCGCATTAGGTGAAACAAGTGCTACTACTATAATTGCCACGGCGTTGCCTCCAGGCTAGATATAGTAGTAGCACCCTTCCCTGGACGCGCTACTGCTAAAGTACTTAGTAGCAACGTTTTTCTTCAAAACTCGCTGCTGCGAAGTATTGCACCTAATTAAGTTTAGTTAGTCCCGTACTGCTAAGCGAACAAGGTGTTTACCACCTTAAATATGTTACTTCCCAAACTATCTCGAGCACTTTGTATTCATTGAACTATATTTGTAGGATTTGTGGCTGCAATATGAATCTTCACCAATGCCTATATAGGTACTGTGAGGATTCATGTTGACTATTTAGATTCTACACAAAAAGATCAATGATGACCAATGTATATTTTTGATGCGTGCTTAGACTTATCAGTAGCGTTTTTATGTAAAACACGCTATTGCTACATTAGCTATAGCGCGTTTACTAAAGTGCGCTACTGCTAGTTCGACTTAACCACCTGCGGGCTCAAAATTTTGCTAAGTCCTCCTTTCCCCCCTGTTCCCCTACTCCTCTGTCGCCGCCGCCCGAGCCTGCCCTCACCGCCGCCGCCCGAGGCCGCCCTCAACCTCACCGCCGCCGCCCGCCGCCGCTCTCGACCTCACCGTCGCCGCCCTCGACCTCACCGCCGCCGCCCGAGCCCGCCTAGCACTGCCGCCTCCCGATCCCGAGCCCGCCCTCGCCGCCCCTACCTCTCCGTCGCCGAGCACCTCCCCGCCACCGTCTCTCCCCTCTCTGTAAGCCCCCCACCCCTCCCCCACCCCCTTTCTCTCTGCTTAGTTAGTACTAGATGTTTTTTAGTAGTAGTAGATGTTAATTTAGGGTTCATAGATAATGATTTTTAGTAGTAGTAGATGTTAATTAGTAGTAGTGATGGTACTAGTTAACTAGGGCAGTATGGTTAATAGTAGATGTTTTTTACTATTGTATAATGTAGTTTTTTTACTGTTTTAGTAAGTGTTTAAAATAATTAGTAAGTAAATTAATAAACTAGTTGAACTAGTTTAGTTTTAGTTGAACTAGTTTAGTAAGTAAATTAATAAACTAGTTGAACTAGTTGAATTAATAGAACTAATGTATTTTTAGTAAGATAATTAATATAACTAGTTGAACTACTTTATTTTTAGAAAGAACTAGTTTTTTTCTATTTATAGTAAGTTTATATTTAGTAAGAACTAGTTGAATTAATAGAACTAGTTGAACATGTCATATTTGTTGTTATTTTTTTAGTTTAAGCAATTATTCGGGATGTATTAGTGATAACTTATAGGGTTTTTGCTTTTGCAGAAATCAAGGAGCCCCTCCATCATCCCCGCCGTCGTCCCCGTCACCGACCCCCTCCGACCTCGAGGTGAGACCAGCCAAATCTCCATGTATATCTTGTGTTGCTCAAATAGGATATGTGGTTGCCCAAGTGGCCGGTCATGTTCAGGTTACACCTCCGAGTGGCCTATGTTTTGCCGGAGTGTTGATTAATTTCCGTTCCGGCAAATTTCAGGCGCTCGATATGTCCTTTTTTAGCAAAGGTCATGCCGGATTTTTCCGTGAATTCTGGCATGACTTGTGCTAGGATATGTAGGAAATATCGAGTGCCCTGGATTTTCTCGAAAAATAATGATCTAATTTAGGTTTTTTAGTACATATATTTAATTGTACATGTTTAATCTTAAATTATGAACGTAGGAAATGTCGTACTCGGACGACGAAAGTCTCCCGGGGGAGTGCAGCTGGTGCCACGACGATCGAGGTCTGTGCGACAGGTTCCTTCAGCTGGACGAAGATCGGCGCTTCAGCATTAAGCTCGAGGAGACCTTCGATGCTGAAACGGTACACAACGACGACAAGTGTTTTTTTCGTAATTAAGCATGACTTCAACTATTTCAACGTCTAATTTTCATCTTTTACAATTCGACTAGCTTACCCCATGCCATGCAAGACGCTATGTCTTGGAGAGGATGGGTTTTGAAGACCATGAAAATTCTGAAACAAAGAAAATACACCTAAGGACCCATCATGATATGGATTTTGAACTAATTCTGTACAATTCTCAGAGCGTAACCCATTTTGGTTGCCAAAATCGGGAAGCACTTTGCAAAATGTATGGTTTTTATGAGGGTATGGTTGTCACCAGGGATCTTGGTGATCCCGACATCGAGCAAGACAATATGGACATTTGGGTCCTTGTTGATACGCTTCCGATTCTACCGCTATGCGAGTTTCTCAAACATAGTTATTAACTAATTTATATTGTTTATTTCAAAATAGTTGACAGCTTATTTCCATTGACAGCTTATTTTGATTCTTCAAAGAATGTGCGGAAGATGGTAGACAAAACCCACTACACCGATGGCTCCGAATTAACTTATAAGGAGAAAAATCATCTGATCGCATTTTGTACTTATCTTGAGAATTACAATACCTATTATCGAACTCCTCCAAATTATGCTGAATACGTGCCACTAGTGCACGTGTTGAACCACAGTAACTTCTATGGAGATACCCTGGTAAGATTTTTTACTATTACGACATCCGTGCATCTTTTGCATACTTCTAAAACTAGTACATCATTGCTAACTATGAAGTTATTACTATGTTTTTCAACAGAAAACCCCGATGGATTGTGTGCCTCATCTGATGTATCAGAATGGTCGCCTTGCAGTTCTGAACATACAGCCAGGTCAACCTACAGATCACACATGTGCATATCGGATTTCTAAAACCGTTGAACACATGATAATCAAAGAATGGAAAAAATGTTTGGACATTCGTAAGGAGGTTCTTCGAAGTAACATTAAGCGAAAGGCAAGAATTGGAGACAGGATAATCTCCATTCTCCATAATGGAGAGTCAGGGACTATCTTGTTTTTTGCTATTTTACCTTAGAGAATATAGTAGGTCCTAAGAGAATGTAGTAGGTCCTATGAGGTACAATATGTTTATTTTGTGGTACAATGTGTTAGAGTTCATCATGAGGAGTAGTTGTGATTATGACCAGTGACCAATTTGCTATGTGATGTCTCACTGATGAAAACGATGATCTTGAGGAGGTGTTATATGACAATGATGTATTATGATGATAAGTTGTTAATGACATGATGATGATGATATTTATTATATCATTGGGTGAAAGAACTGCGGATTAGTTTCAAGTGATGGACATCCACTTGAAACTAGTCAACGGTTCTTTCACCCCGTGATGTAATAACTCATTATGATGTAAAGACAATCTCTAAATTCCTGTTGTATGAAAACTTGTATAAAGGTGTATGAATACAACATGAAATAAAAAAGAAATAAAATACGAAATAATAGTAGTAGCGCGGGCAGGGAGAAGCGGTACTACTAATTACTAGTAGCGCTCCTCGTGGAAAGCGCTACTACTAAGTCCATATAGCAGTAGCGTGGGTTAAGGCACGCTACTGCTAACCTTTAGCTGTAGCGCCGTACCAGTAGCGCTCCAGCCCGCGCTACTGATAGGCCTAAAACCCGCGATGCTGCTAGGCTTTTCCCTAGTAGTGATGGCATAGATAAAGTGCTCTAGTGCGTGATGGAGCACACATGCACTTGGATACATAGTCAAACAAGAACTCTCAGTAGTTCCCACTGGCATAGAAGTACCCCTCCATCATTTTGCTCATGTATCTTGTCTTGTTGCACCTATTTCCTGTTGTCTGGCTAGTTGAAGCTTCTGCGGTAGTTCTTGGAGGATTGAAGCTTCTTGCACCTGTTTTTGCACCTCTCCTTGCAGCAGCAGTACCAGCACCAGAAGGAGAAGAATTTGCAGCTCTAGCAGAGTTGCCCCTTGAAGCAGCAGCAGATGAACCCCTTGAAGCATATGTAGAGCTTGCACCCGTAGGAGTTGTTGTACCAGATGTTGAGCTTCCACCTTGCTGCCATGCAGGGGCTGTCCTGTTTTCCTGCAATTATTTTTGTTGGATAAATTTCAGTGATACTTAATGAATGATGAGACAGTGAAGGAAGTCAAAAAGAACATACCATGTGTTTGTTCTTCCTAATTTGCAGATCTGTCCTCAATGGCTTTGGACAACTTGTGTATTTGTGGCCCTGCAACTTGCAGTTACTACAAGTTATTGTAGCCATCCTTGATGCCTGCTTTGCTTGAGGAGGCTCAAACCTGCCTTTCTTCCTTTTCTCTTCTGCTGGTCCCTTCTTGTCTTCTTTGAACTGAGGTGGGTCAATGTCAGGAGTTGCAGTTTTGATCCAACAACCAGGACTAGGAACAGGGTAAATTATAGGCTTGTACCACTCCAAGTACATAGCCTTTTTGAAGAACACATTTACATGGTCCTCTGGTAGTTGTTTGGACCTGTAGATGGCGGAACAACCATGGTTGCAAGGAAATCCAGAGATGTCCCACTTCTTACAGCCACATGTTTTCAGGTTAGTGTCAACAGAGTAGGTCTTGTCCCCACTACTCACTTGTAAAAGACCTGGTCCAGCTATCAATGATTTGTAATCCCTTGCATATCTCTTGTTCATCTCTAACTTCTCAGCATAAGTTGGTGCAATTTCCCATGTTGAAACTAGTCCACCCTCTCTCTTTTGCTGATACCTTACCAGAAATTTGTCCTTGACCCCATTGATCATGGTGACAATTGGCTTGTTCCTTACATCAAGTATGTACTTATTAAAAACTTCACTTAAGTTATTGACCACCAGATCAGTTTTGCAGTTAGTATCCATTGCATGTCTTGACCAATCTTTTGGAGGAATCCTTGACATCCACTCCCAAGCAGCCTTGCACTCAGTCTTCATGCTCTCCATTGCTAACAGAAAGTCATGTTCAGTGTAAGCATATGCACCTGCATCCATGCATTTCTTCAAGTCTTCTCCTCTGAATCCTGCTCTCTAAAAGTTGGTATAAATGTGCCTCAAGCAGTACCTATGAGGCCAGTTTGGAAAGACTGATGTGACTGCATTCAACAGACCCTGCAAAGGATTTTGAATTTGTTTAAATGAAAGAATTTATCAAAACAAATTTTGAATTTTGAATTTTGAAAGAAATTATCAAAACAAACCCTGCTATTTAACTGTTGTAGTTTATTATTTCAATTTAACTGTTGTAGTATATTATTTTGATTTAATTCAATTTAATTGTTGTAGTAATATTATTTTGATTTATGTGTCGACAAGATGTGTTACCACTGGACACATGCCAACTAGGGTAGGTGGGTTCGAAGAAAGGTTGCTTGTCCTATGTTGACCCATAAGGGTCACCTAGGCTATCTTGACCTAAGTGTCGACAAGATGCGTTACCACTCGACACATGCCAACTAGGGTAGGTGGGTTCAAAGAAAGGTTGCTTGGGCTATGTTGACCTATAAGGGTGCTACCTCTTGAGCATGCGTTGGTTTTCCCTTGAAGAGGAATGGGTGATGCAGCAAAGTAGCGTAAGTATTTCCCTCAGTTTTTGACAACCAAGGTATCAATCCAGTAGGAGACTACACGCAAATCGCCTAGTACCTGCACAAACTATCAAGAACCTTGCAACCAACGCGATAAAGGGGTTGTCAATCCCTTCACGGCCACTTGCAAAAGTGAGATCTGATAAAGATAATAGGATAAATATTTTTGGTATTTTTTTGTATAGATTGGAAAATAAAGATTTCAAAATAAACAGCGTCATAAAAATAGCTAGTTGACAGGAAACTAATATGATGTAAAATAGACCCGGGGGCCATAGGTTTCACTAGTGGCTTCTCTCATGATAGCATATATTACGGTGGGTGAACAAATTAGTGCCGAGCAATTGATAGAAAAGCGCATAGTAATGAGAATATCTAGGCATGATCAAGAATATAGGCATCACGTCCGTGTCAAGTAGACCAAAACGATTCTGCATCTACTACTATTACTCCACACATCAACCGCTATCCAGCATGCATCTAGAGTATTAAGTTCATAAGAACAGAGAACGCATTAGGCAAGATGACATGATGTAGAGGGATAAACTCAAGCAATATGATATAAACCGCATCTTTTTATCCTCGATGGCAACACTTGTGGGTTTATTTTGCTTTCTTTACTTTTAGTCTTTATCATAAAAATACCAAAAATATTATATTATCATCTCTATCAGATCTCACTTTTGCAAGTGGCCGTGAAGGGATTGACAACCCCTTTATCGCGTTGGTTGCAAGGTTCCTATTTGTTTGTGTAGGTGCGTGGGACTTGAGCGTGGTCTCCTACTGGATTGATACCTTGGTTCTCAAAAACTGAGGGAAATACTTACGCTACTTTACTACATCACCCTTTCCTCTTCAAGGGAAAACCAACGCAGTGCTCAAGAGGGAGCAAGAAGGATTTCTGGCACCATTGCCAGGGAGTCTACGCACAAGTCAAGATATACCAAGTGACAATCACAAACTCTCATCCCTCGCATTACATTATTTTCCATTTGCCTCTCGTTTTCCTCTCCCCCACTTCACCCTTGCCGTTTTATTCGCCTTCTTTTTCGTTTGTCTTTTTCTTGCCAGATCTAATGTTTGCTTTTGTTACCATGTGCCTTCTTTTTGCTTGCACCTTTGCTTGCTCCAAATCTATTGATATGGATCCACTTAAAGTGTTCTCCTTGGATCATCTTCGATCCTTATGCGCTCGTGCTGAAACCCCAACTAGCATAGTTGATGAGAAATCTTTAGATGAGCATGCTCATTTTGGGCGTCACCATTTTTCTAAAAAAGTGAAGCTCTTATGGTATCAAATAAATAGGTTACTATGCTATGCTTGGAATCTTGGTGAAATCTATGATTTTACTTGTTGCTCTAAGAACCCTAAAAAACACCTTCCCTACCTATGTGAGTTTAATGATAATGAAATCTTATCTTCTTATGGAAAGGGTGTTTATAGTTACTATGACATCGAACAAATTGAAGAATTTGTCGTTTTTAAGGGTGCTCATGAAGTTGCTTCTTTGATTGAAAAGTATAATATTACTCTGTACAAATCTGAAAATTCCGACATACTTAAATATTGCTATGAAAACTATGCTCATAATGCCTATGTTAAGGAATTTACTGAGAGAATGAACGTTGCTTTGGAAGAAAATAATGATATGCACGAATCTGTAGATAATTATGAATACGACGATTTGATTGAAATATCCCTTGATGAACATGATGCTTGCTATTCTTCTGGCCATGATGCCAATATTTATGGAGATGAATTTGCTATAGTTCCTTATCTTAAACATGAGATTATTGCTATTGCACCCATACTTGATAGTTCCTTAAATAAAAAGCATGATTGCAATGATGTTACTATAAATTCTCTTGATGTTAATTGTGCTAATAATATGCAAAACCCTAAGCTTGGGGATGCTAAGTTTGCTATGTCTACTACTAGTTGCAATGATCATGATTGGGGTGATTCTTCTTATGATCTTGAAAATTTATTTAAGCCACATGATGAATATAAGATTGATAGTAGTGTTTGCAATAATATTTAAAGTGGGTTTGGAAGAGTGTCAACTTTAGATCCCACATATTTGGAGAATATTCAATCTTATGATTTTTTTTATAAAAGTGGGTTTGGAGAGGTCATGACTTTAGTTAATGTTAATCCCACTATTTCGGAAGAGTGCCAACTTTGCATGCATGTGAATCACGAAGAGAATATGTTATGTGATAGCTATATTGTTGAATTTTCTTATGATCCTACATGTAATTATTATGAGAGAGGAAAATATGGTTGTAGAAACTTTTATCTTACTAAATTACGTCTCGTCATGTTGAGATTGCTATTGTCACTTTCTTCTTCCTTGCATATGCTAGTTTTTGCTTGCCTTGCAAATTTGTTTACTTATAATATGCCTATGCATAGGAAGTATGTTAGACTTAGATGTGTTTGTCACGTGTTTCATGATGCTCTCTTTGCGCTTCAATTCTTGTCTTTCATGTGAGCATCATCGAAATCTCAATGCCTAGCTAGGGGCATTAAACGATAGCACTTGTTGGGAGGCAACCCAATTTTATTTTAGTTTATTGATTTTTGGTTCAGTTTACTAATAAATATTTGATCTAGCCTCTGGTTAGATTTGTTTTTATGTTTTAATTAGTGTTTGTGCCAAGTGAAACCTATAGGATCATCTTGGATGATAGTTATTTGATCTTGCTGAAAATTACAGAAACTTTCTGTTCACGAAAACAATTGTTAAAAATCACCAGAACGTGATAAAATACTGATTCCAATTGCAGTAGATCAATAAACAAATTATCTAGGTCTTCCTGTTTTTGTAGATGTTTCTGAGTTCCAGAAGTTTTAGTTTGATACAGATTACTACAGACTGTTCTGTTTTTGATAGATTCTGTTTTGTGTGTGTTGTTTGCTTATTTTGATGAATCTATGGCTAGTAAAAGAGCTTATAAACCATAGAGAAGTTGGAATACAGTAGGTTTAACACCAATATAAATAAATAATGAGTTCATTACAGTAACTTGAAGTGGTGTTTTGTTTTCTTTCGCTAACGGAGCTCACGAGATTTTCTGTTAAGTTTTGTGTTGTGAAGTTTTCAAGTTTTGGGTAAAGATTTGATGGATTATGGAACAAGGATTGGCAAGAGCCTAAGCTTGGGGATGCCCCATAAGGCATCCCCTCTTTCGTCTTCGTCTATCGGTAACTTTACTTGGGGCTATATTTTTATTCACCACATGATATGTGTTTTGCTTGGAGCGTCTTGTATGATTTGAGTCTTTGCTTTTTAGTTTACCACAATCATCCTTGTTGTACACACCTTTTGAGAGAGACACACATGATTCGGAATTTGTTAGAATACTCAATGTGCTTCACTTATATCTTCTGAGCTATATAGTTTTTTCTCTAGTGCTTCACTTATATCTTTTAGAGCACGGTGGTGGTTTTATTTTATAGAAATTATTGATCTCTCATGCTTCACTTATATTATTTTGGGAGTCTTAAACAGCATGGTAATTTGCTTTAATCGTGAAATTAATCTGAATGTGATAGGCATCCAAGATGAGCATAATAAAAACTTCCATATTGAGTTCATTGAATATCATGAGAAGTTTGATACTTGATAAGTGTTTTGAGATATAAAGGTGGTAATATTAGAGTGTGCTAGTTGAGTAATTGTGAAATTGAAAAATACTTGTGTTAAGGTTGGCATGGCCCGTAGCATGCACGTATCGTAAAAGTTGTGTGACAATTTTGACACATAAGGTGTTCTTTTATTGCTTTCCTTATGAGTGGCGGTCGGGGACGAGCGATTGTCTTTTCCTACCAATCTATCCCTCTAGGGGCATGCGTAGTAGTAGTACTTTGCTTTGAGGGCTAATAAAATTTTGCAATAAGAACATGAGTTCTTTATGACTAATGTGAGTCCATGGATTATACGCACTCTCAACCTTCCACAATTTTCTAGCCTCTATGGTACCGTGCATTTCCATTTCTCGCCTTGAGAGTTTGTGCAAACTTCGCCGGTGCATCCAAACCCCGTGATATGATATGCTCTATCACAAATAAACCTCCCTATATCTTCCTCAAAACAGCCACCATACCTACCTATCATGGCATTTCCATAGCCATTCCGAGATATATTGCCATGCAACTTACCACCGTTCCGTTTATTATGACACGCTCCATCTGTTGGGGAACGTAGTAATTTCAAAAAATTTCCTACGCACACACAAGATCATGGTGATGCATAGCACCGAGAGGGGAGAGTGTTGTCCACGTACCCTCGTAGACCGACAGCGGAAGCGTTATCACAACGCGGTTGATGTAGTCGTACGTCTTCACGATCCGACCGATCAAGTACCGAACGCACGGTACCTCCTAGTTCTACACACGTTCAGCTCGATGATGTCCCTCGAACTCCGATCCAGCCGAGTGTTGAGGGAGAGTTTCGTCAGCACGACGGCGTGGTGACGATGATGATGTTCCACCGACGCAGGGCTTCGCCTAAGCTCTGCAACGGTATTATCGAGGTGTAATATGGTGAAGGGGGGCACCGCACACGGCTAAGAGATCTCAAGGATCAATTGTTGTGTCTCTGGGGTGCCCCCCTGCCCCCGTATATAAAGGAGCAAGGGGGAGGCAGCCGGCCAAGGGGAGAGGCGCGCCATAGGGGGGAGTCCTACTCCCACCGGGAGTAGGACTCCTCCTTTCCTTGTGGGAGTAGGAGAAGGGAAGGGGGAAGGAGAAAGAAGGAAGGGTGCGCCCCCCTTCCCTAGTCCAATTCGGACCAGACCATGGGGAGGGGTGCGGCCACCTTTTGAGGCCTTTCTCTCCTTTCCCGTATGGCCCATTAAGGCCCAATACGAATTCCCGTAACTCTCCAGTACTCCAAAAAATACCCGAATCACTCGGAACCTTTCCGAAGTCCGAATATAGTCGTCCAAAATATTGATTTTTACGTCTCGACCATTTCGAGACTCCTCGTCATATCCCCGATCTCATCCGGGACTCCGAACTCCTTCGGTATATCAAAACTCAATAAAACTGTCATCATAACGTTAAGCGTGCGGACCCTACGGGTTCGAGAACTATGTAGACATGACCGAGACACGTCTCCGGTCAATAACCAATAGCGGGACCTGGATGCCCATATTGGCTCCCACATATTCTACAAAGATCTTTATCAGTCAGACCGCATAACAACATACGTTGTTCCCTTTGTCACCGGTATGTTACTTGCCCGAGATTTGATCGTCGGTATCTCGATACCTAGTTCAATCTCGTTACCGGCAAGTCTCTTTACTCGTTCCGTAACACATCATCCTGCAACTAACTCATTAGTCACAATGCTTGCAAGGCTTATAGTGATGTGCATTACCGAGTGGGCCCAGAGATACCTCTCCGACAATCGGAGTGACAAATCCTAATCTCGAAATACGCCAACCCAACAAGTACCTTTGGAGACACCTGTAGAGCACCTTTATAATCACCCATTTACGTTGTGACGTTTGGTAGCACACAAAGTGTTCCTCCGGTAAACGGGAGTTGCATAATCTCATAGTCATAGGAACATGTATAAGTCATGAAGAAAGCAATAGCAACATACTAAACGATCGAGTGCTAAGCTAACAGAATGCGTCAAGTCAATCACGTCATTCTCCTAATGAGGTGATCTCGTTAATCAAATGACAACTTATGTCTATGGCTAGGAAACATAACCATCTTTAATTAACGAGCTAGTCAAGTAGAGGCATACTAGTGACACTCTGTATGCCTCAATATTCATTGGACCACATACGTCTGTATGTATGATTTCCAACAATAACGATATCCGCCACGAGCCTCAGTATTCATTGGACCACATACGTCTGTATGTATGATTTCCAACAAATCTGTTGCTCTCTCTATAGTTGCGGAGAACGGCGTTTTAGTCATCTTGCCCATGAGGCACGGTTCGCAAGCATCAAGTGATTCATAATCAAGTGATTCCAAAATCCCATCAGTATGGAGTTTCTTCATGCGCTTTACACCAATATGACCTAAACGGCAGTGCCACAAATAATTTGCACTATCATTATTAACTTTGCATTTTTTGGCTTCAATATTATGAATATGTGTATCACTACGATCGAGATCCAACAAACCATTTTCGTTGGTGTGTATGACGATAGAAGGTCTTTATTCATGTAAACAGAACAACAATTGTTCTCTAACTTAAATGAATAACCGTATTGCAATAAACATGATCAAATCATATTCATGCTCAACGCAAACACCAAATAACACTTATTTAGTTTCAACACTAATCCCGAAAGTATAGGGAGTGTGCGATGATGATCATATCAATCTTGGAACTACTTCCAACACACATCGTCACCTCGCCTTTTACTAGTCTCTGTTTATTCTGCAACTCCTGTTTTCGAGTTACTACTTTAGCAACTAAACCAGTATCAAATACCGAGGGGTTGCTATAAACACTAGTAAAGTACACATCAATAACATGTATATCCAATATACCTTTGTTCACTTTGCCATCCTTCTTATCCACCAAATAGTTGGGGTAGTTCCGCTTCCAGTGACCAGTCCCTTTGCAGTAGAAGCACTTAGTCTCAGGCTTAGGACCAGACTTAGACTTCTTCACTTGAGCAGCAACTTGCTTGCCGTTCTTCTTGAAGTTCCCCTTCTTCCCTTTGCCCTTTTCTTGAAACTAGTGGTCTCGTCAACCATCAACACTTGATGTTTTTCTTGATTTCTACCTTCGTCGATTTCAGCATCACGAAGAGCTCGGGAATTACTTTCGGCATCCCTTGCATACTATAGTTCATCACGAAGTTCTACTAACTTTGGTGATGGTGACTAGAGAATTCTGTCAATCACTATTTTATCTGGAAGATTAACTCCCACTTGATCCAAGCGATTGTAGTACCCAGACAATCTGGGCACATGCTCACTAGTTGAGCGATTCTCCTCCATCTTTTAGCTATAGAACTTGTTGGAGACTTCATATCTCTCAACTCAGGTATTTGCTTGAAATATTAACTTCAACTCCTGGAACATCTCATATGGTCCATGACGTTCAAAACGTCTTTGAAGTCCCGATTCTAAGCCGTTAAGCATGGTGCACTAAACTATCAAGTAGTCATCATATTGAGCTAGCCAAACGTTCATAACGTCTGCATCTGCTCCTGCAATAGGTCTGTCACCTAGCGGTGCATCAAGGACATAATTTTTCTGTGCAGCAATGAGGATAATCCTCAGATCACGGATCCAATCCGCATTTTTGCGACTAACATCTTTCAACATAATTTTTCTCTAGGAACATAGCAAAAATAAACACAGGGAAGCAACAACACGAGCTATTGATCTACAACATAATTTGCAAAATACTATCAGGACTAAGTTCATGATAAATTTAAGTTCAATTAATCATATTACTTAAGAACTCCCACTTAGATAGACATGCCTCTAATCCTCTAAGTGATCACGTGATCCATATGAACTAAACCATGTCCGGTCATCACGTGAGATGAAGTAGTTTCAACGGTGAACATCACTATGTTGATCATATCTACTATATGATTCACGCTCGACCTTTCGGTCTCCGTGTTCTGAGGCCATATCTGTTATATGCTAGGCTCGTCAAGTTGAACCTGAGTATTCCGCGTGTGCAACTGTTTTGCACCCGTTGTATTTGAACGTAGAGCCTATCACACCCGATCATCACGTGGTGTCTCAGCACGAAGAACTTTCGCAACGGTGCATACTCAGGGAGAACACTTATACTTTGATAATTTAGTGAAGGATCATCTTATAATGCTACCGTCAAACAAAGCAAGATAAGATGCATAAAGGATTAACATCACATGCAATCAATATAAGTGATATGATATGGCCATCATCATCTTGTGCTTGTGATCTCCATCTCCGAAGCACCGTCATGATCACCATCATCACTGGCGCGACACCTTGATCTCCATCGTAGCATCGTTGTCGTCTCGTCAATCTGATGCTTCTACGACTATCGCTACCGCTTAGTGATAAAGTAAAGCATTACATGGCGATTGCATTGCATACAGTAAAACGACAACCATATGGTTCCTGCCAGTTGCCGATAACTCGGTTACAAAACATGATCATCTCATACAACAAATTATATCACATCATGTCTTGACCATATCACATCACAACATGCCCTACAAAAACAAGTTAGACGTCTTCTACTTTGTTGTTGCAAGTTTTACGTGGCTGCTACGGGCTTAGCAAGAACCGTTCTTACCTACGCATCAAAACCACAACGATAGTTTGTCAAGTTGGTGCTGTTTTAACCTTCGCAAGGACCGGGCGTAGCCACACTCGGTTCAACTAAAGTGAGAGAGACAGACACCCGCCAGTCACCTTTAAGCAACGAGTGCTCCGAACGGTGAAACCAGTCTCGCGTAAGCGTACGCGTAATATCGGTCCGGGCCGCTTCATCTCACAATACCGCTGAACCAAAGTATGACATGCTGGTAAGCAGTATGACTTATATCGCCCACAACTCACTTGTGTTCTACTCGTGCATAGCATCAACGCATAAAACCATGCTCTGATACCACTGTTGGGGAACATAGTAATTTCAAAAAAATTCCTACGCACACACAAGATCATGGTGATGCATAGCAACGAGAGGGGAGAGTGTTGTCCACGTACCCTCGTAGACCGACAGCGGAAGCGTTATCACAACGCTGTTGATGTAGTCGTACGTCTTCACGATCCGACCGATCAAGTACCGAACGCACACTACCTCCGAGTTCTACACACGTTCAGCTCGATGACGTCCCTCGAACTCCGATCCAGCCGAGTGTTGAGGGAGAGTTTCGTCAGCACGACGGCGTGGTGACGATGATGATGTTGCACCACCGCAGGGCTTCGCCTAAGCTCTGCAACGGTATTATCGAGGTGTAATATGGTGAAGGGGGGCACCGCACACGGCTAAGAGATCTCAAGGATCAATTGTTGTGTCTCTGGGGTGCCCCCCTGCCCCCGTATATAAAGGAGCAAGGGGGAGGCAGCCGGCAAAGGGGAGAGGCGCGCCGTAGGGGGGAGTCCTACTCCCACTTGGAGTAGGACTCCTCCTTTCCTTCTGGGAGTAGGAGAAGGGAAGGGCGAAGGAGAAAGAAGGAAGGGTGCGCCCCCCTTCCCTAGTCCAATTCGGACCAGATCATGGGGAGGGGTGCGGCCACCTTTTGAGGCCTTTCTCTCCTTTCCCGTATGGCCCATTAAGGCCCAATACGAATTCCCGTAACTCTCAAGTACTCCGAAAAATACCCGAATCACTCGGAACCTTTCCGAAGTCCGAATATAGTCCTCCAATATATCGATTTTTACGTCTCGACCATTTCGAGACTCCTCGTCATATCCCCGATCTCATCCGGGACTCCGAACTCCTTCGGTATATCAAAACTCAATAAAACTGTCATCGTAACGTTAAGCGTGCGGACCCTACGGGTTTGAGAACTATGTAGACATGACCGAGACACGTCTCCGGTCAATAACCAATAGCGGGACCTGGATGCCCATATTGGCTCCCACATATTCTACAAAGATCTTTATCTGTCAGACCGCAAAACAACATACGTTGTTCCCTTTGTCACTGGTATGTTACTTGCCCGAGATTTGATCGTCGGTATCTCGATACCTAGTTCAATCTCGTTACCGGCAAGTCTCTTTACTCGTTCCGTAACACATCATCCCGCAACTAACTCATTAGTCACAATGCTTGCAAGGCTTATAGTGATGTGCATTACCGAGTGGGCCCAGAGATACCTCTCCGACAATCGGAGTGACAAATCCTAATCTCGAAATACGCCAACCCAACAAGTCCCTTTGGAGACACCTATAGAGCACCTTTATAATCACCCATTTACGTTGTGACGTTTGGTAGCACACAAAGTGTTCCTCCGGTAAACGGGAGTTGCATAATCTCATAGTCATAGGAACATGTATAAGTCATGAAGAAAGCAATAGCAACATACTAAACGATCGAGTGCTAAGCTAACGGAATGGGTCAAGTCAATCACGTCATTCTCCTAATGAGGTGATCTCGTTAATCAAATGACAACATATGTCTATGGCTAGGAAACATAACCATCTTTGATTAACGAGCTAGTCAAGTAGAGGCATACTAGTGACACTCTGTTTGTCTATATATTCACACATGTATTATGTTTCTGGTTAATACAATTCTAGCATGAATAATAAACATTTATCATGATACAAAGAAATAAATAATACTTTATTATTGCCTCTAGGGCATATTTCCTTCACCATCATTATCATATTGCTTTGCATGATCATGTAGTTGACATCGTATTTGTGGCAAAGCCACCTTTCATAATTTTTTATACATGTCACTCTTGATTCATTGCATATCCCGGTACACCGCCGGAGGCATTCACATAGAGTCATATTTTGTTCTAAGTATTGAATTGTAATTCTTGAGTTGTAACTAATAAAAGTGTGATGATCATCATTATTAGAGCATTGTCCCATGTGAGGAAAGGATGATGGAGACTATGATTCCCCCACAGGTCGGGATGAGATTCCGGACTAAAAAAAGGAGGCCAAAGAAAAAGAGAAGGCCCAGCAAAAAAAAGAGAGAGAAAGAGAGAAGGGACAATGTTACTATCCTTTTTCCACACATGTGCTTCAAAGTAGCACCGTGATCTTCATGATAGAGAGTATCCTATGTTGTCACTTTCATATACTAGTGGGAATTTTTCATTATAGAACTTGGCTTGTATATTCCAATGATGGGCTTGCTCAAAATGCCCTAGGTCTTCGTGAGCAAGCAAGTTGGCTGCACACCCACTTAGTTTCTTTTGTTGAGCTTTCATATATTTATAGCTCTAGTGCATCCGTTGCATGGCAATCCCTACTCCTCTCATTGACATCATTTGATGGGCATCTCCATAGCCTATTGATTAGCCGCGTCAGTGTGAGACTTTCTACCTTTTTGTCTTCTCACATGACACCCATCATTATACTTTATTCCACCCATAGTGCTATATCCATGGTTTGCGCTCATGTATTTCGTAAGCGTTGAAAAGGCTGAAGCGCGTTAAAACGTATGAACCAATTGCTCGGCTTGTCATCGAGGTTATGCATGATGAGAACATTTTGTGTGACGAAATTGAAGCATAGCCTAACTATATGATTTTGTAGGGATGAGCTTTCTTTGGCTATGTTATTTTGATAAGACATAATTGCTTGGTTAGCATGTTTGAAGTATTATTGTTTTTATGTCAACATTAAACTTTTATCTTGAATCTTTCGGATCTAAATATTCATGCCACAATAAAAAGAATTACATTGAAAATTATGCTAAGAAGCATTCCACATCAAAAATTCTGTTTTTATCATTTACCTACTGGAGGACGAGTAGGAATTAAGCTTGGGGATGCTTGATACGTCTCCAATGTATCTATAATTTTTGATTGTTCCATGCCATTATATTATCTGGTTTGGTTGTTCAATGGGCTTTATTATACACTTTTATATATTTTTGGGACTAACCTATTAACCGGAGGCCCAGCCCAAATTGCTGTTTTTTGCCTATTTCAGTGATTCAAAGGAAAGGAATATCAAAAGGAGTCCAAACGGAATAAACCTTCGGGAAGTGATTTTCTGAACAAACGTGATCCACAGGACTTGGAGTGGATGTCAAGCAATCAACGAGGAGGCCACGAGGCAGGGGGCGCGCCTACCCCCCTGGGCGCGCCCTCCACCCTCGTGGGCCCCTTGTGGCTCCATCGACCTACTTCTTCCTCCTATATATACCTACGTACCCCAAAAACATCAGCGGAGGAGCAAAAACCCTATTTCCACCGCCGCAATCTTCTGTACCCGTGAGATCCCATCTTGGGGCCTTTTCCGGCGCTCCGCCGGAGGAGGCATTGATCACGGAGGGCTTCTACATCAACACCATAGCCTCTCCGATGATGTGTGAGTAGTTTACCTCAGACCTTCGGGTCCATAGTTATTAGCTACATGGCTTCTTCTCTCTCTTTGGATCTCAATACAAAGTTCTCCTCGATTATCTTGGAGATCTATTCGATATAATCTTCTTTTGCGGTGTGTTTGTCGAGATCCGATGAATTGTGGGTTTATGGTCAAGATTATCTATGAACAATATTTGAATCTCCTCTGAATTCTTTTATGTATGATTGGTTATCTTTACAAGTCTCTTCGAATTATGAGTTTGATTTGACCTACTAGATTGATCTTTCTTGCAATGGGAGAAGTGCTTAGCTTTGGGTTCAATCTTGCGGTGCTTGATCCCAGTGACAGTAGGGGAAACGACACGTATTGTATTGTTGCCATCGAGGATAAAAATATGGGGTTTACATCATATTGCATGAGTTTATCCCTCTACATCAAGTCATCTTGCTTAAAGCGTTACTCCGTTCTTATGAACTTAATACTCTAGATGCATGCTGGATAGCGGTCGATGGTGTAGTAATAGTAGTAGATGCAGGCAGGAGTCGGTCTACTTGTCGCGGACGTGATGCCTATATACATGATCATACCTAGATATTCTCATAACTATGCTCAATTCTATCAAAATCTCGACAGTAATTTCTTTACCCACCCTAATACTTATGCTCTTGAGAGAAGCCACTACTGAAACCTATGGCCCTCGGGTCTATTCTCTATCATATTAATCTACCGTTATTTCTATTACCATTTATTTTGCTTTCTTTACTTTTAGTCTTTATCATAAAAATACCAAAAATATTATCTTATCATCTCTATCAGATCTCACTTTTGCAAGTGGCCGTGAAGGGATTGACAACCCCTTATCGCGTTGGTTGCAAGGTTCTTATTTGTTGTGTAGGTGCATGGGACTTGACGTGTGGCTCCTACTGGATTGATACCTCTGGTTCTCAAAAACTGAGGGAAATACTTACGCTACTTTGCTGCATCACCCTTCCGTCCTTCAAGGGAAAACCAAAAGGACATCAAGAGGTAGCACATGCTACGGGACTTGAATCTAACACAAGATTACTCTTTGAACTACATGACTCAACATTAGCACTTTATATCTCAAAGAACTATCACAGTACCAAATTTCATAGTATTTAATGCACTCTAACAACCATTATACCATCTTGGATGCTATCATATGGACGAATTATAGCCAAGCAAATACCATTGTTCTAAAGACCTCAAACATATAAATGAAGCATTACAGAGCAATAATTTCTATAAAATCAAACCACCACCGTGCTCTAAAAAGGTATAAGTGAAGCACTAGAGCAAAATTATCTAGCTCAAAAGATATAAGTGAAGCACATAGAGTATTCTCATAAATTCTGATTCATGTATGTCTCTCCCAGAAGGTGTGTACAGCAAGGATGATTGTGGTAAACTAAAAATCAAAGACTCAAATCATACAAGACGCTCCAAGCAAAACAAATATCATGTGGTGAATAAAAATATAGCCTCAAGTAAAGTTACCGATAGACGAAGACGAAAGAGGGGATACCTTCTGGGGCATACCCAAGCTTAGGATTTTGGTTGTCCTTGAATTTTACCTTGGGGTGCCTTGGGCATCCCCAAGCTTAGGATTTTGCCACTCCTTGTTCCAAAATCCATCAAATCTTTACCCAAAAACTTGAAAACTTCACAACACAAAACTCAAACAGAAAATCTCTTGAGCTCCGTTAGTATAATAAAACAAATCACCACCTTAAGGTACTGTAATGAACTCATTATTTATTTATATTGGTGTTAAACCTACTGTACTCCTACTTCTCTATGGTTCATACCCCCTGATACTAGCCATAGATTCATCAAAATAAGCAAACAACACACGAAAAACAGAATCTGTCAAAAACAGAACAGTCTGTAGTAATCTGTATCAAACGTGTACTTCTGTAACTCCAAAAATCCTGAAATAAATTGTTGTACTTGAGGAATTTGTCTATTAATAATCTACCAAAAGAATCAACCTAAAAGCACTCTCCAGGGAAAAATGGCAGCTAATCTCGTGATTGCTAAAGTTTCTATATTTTACAGCAAGATTGCAAAGACTTCACCCATGTCTTCCCAAAGGTTCTACTTGGCACAAACACTAACTAAAACAAAAAAACACATCTAAACAGAGGCTAGATGGATTATTTATTACTAAACAGGAACAAAAAGCAAGCAACAAAAATAAAATTGGGTTGCCTCCCAACAAGCGTGTCGGGGAAAACGGCACCTATGGGATCACTGGAATCCCTTCTACGGTTGGCGGGCGCGGGGTTGTGAGAAGAGCAGGTCTGACAGGAAGCACACGGATCGTTTACCCAGGTTCGGGCCGTGAAGATGCGTAATACCCTAGTCCTGCTTTGGTGGGTGTATTGAGCGTTCTTGTGTTCTTGAGCTAGCTGCGAGGTGTAACTTGCCCAAAAGTGCCGAATCCCTCTCCTGGTCACCTCGGGCCTCCTTTTATTGGCAAAAGGGGTCGCCACAGTGGCACACAGGAGGTGGAAAGGTCTACAGGGCGTGAGCTTATTGCCCGGCGTTACAGGAAAAAGCGCATTAAATGCGTTACTTAGGTGTCCATTAGCTTTATCGGGGACGGGAATGAGGCCCGTCCCGTCTGTTGCCGCCCCGCCTCACATCGACACGCGCCCGGGCCAGCGAAGCATGCGGTGCCATGTAGGCTGGCAGGATGCTGAGGTGGCGCGGTAGTGGAGGCTTCACGAAGATCTGCATGCCACCACGCAAGTGCTTGCTGAGTCGGTGTAGAGGCCGCCCGTCGCCACGCAGGTGCCTGCCCAGCTTGTTGAGCTAGCAACTGCCTGGGAACGGCGGTGGAGTCTTGGCTGGTGCGGGCCTAGCTGTGGCCCTGCTGATGCCCTCGCCAAGGGTCTTGCCGGGGGGCCCGGCAAGGGTCTTGCCGTGGCACTGCGGTCATCCCCGGCAAGGCTCTTGCCGGGGGTCTCGGGGGTTTCCTCGGCTAGAATCCCGCCGAGGATCGTCGTCTTCTGGTCCTCATCTGATCTCATGTATCTATGATCTTGACAAAGATCTGCATGCCACCACAGAGGTGCCTCCCGAGCCCTGGGTCCAATGTAGTTGTTGGTGGCATTTGGAACCCTTGGGCTAAAGGGTGGCTCGCTCTGCCGGGGTTGGGCAATTTGCCCCGGCAAGCGCCTTGCCGGGGCCGCGGAGGCCGCCCAGGCAAGGGTCTTGCCGGGGGAGACCACCTCGCCCCCTTGCTCTTTTATGCTTCTGGTCTTGGCATTACTTTGTTTGCCTTGCGCTTTGGTTTCCCTCCGGCTGCCCTCCTCTGCCCCGCTATGTGCGGCCGCGGTGCGCGGCTCTTACTGCCCGGCACAAGTAAAGGTGTCAAAAGGAGAGCCCCTACTTTTGTACACCGACAGGAGCCCCTGGGCCTGGGCCACACATAAGCCCGACACGTTGTTGGGCCAGGCCCAGAACGGTGCGCGGGCAGTTGGGGCGGGATTTTCACAGCAGTAACTTTTCGTCCGCTGCGCTTTCCCACAACCCGCGTTGAACGCGCGACGTGGAGGGTCGTGTGTGACGTGGGGGTCATGCGTGGGGCTGATTCCGCACGCATGCGTCACATCGTGGTAAAGAGGCGGCTCGCGCGTTCCCAAAAAAAGGAGGGAGGCGCAGAGGCGCGGCTCATTTACTCGGGTGGACTCGGGTCGCGGCCTCCAAGGCTTTCATGCCCCACGATGACGGGGTGGGGAACGGTCGCCTCACCCGTCCCCTCAATTCTGCTCGCTCGCCACGTGTCCCCCATGAAGGTGGCAGGCGGTGGAGGCGGGAAACCGGGCCGTCGCTGATTGGGGCTGCGGGTCGGTCTCGATTCCCTGCGCCCCCGATGGCCGGATTGGCCGAGCGGGGCGGCCGAGCCCCGACCCCGCCCCTTTATAAGAAGGGGGACGGGACGGCGTCCCACATCCTTTCATCATACATCCCCATTCACTTCGGTTCCTTTCTTCCGTCTGCCATGGCGAGAGGAGGCGCCAGCCCTTCCACGGTGGCGGCGAGGGTTGCTGCTCGACATCGCGTCCCTCCTTCCCAAGAACTAGTGGCGGCGGAGCCAGCCACGAGAGGAAGGGGAGGTTGCCAGGCCGAGGTCGCCGTGGCGCTCGGGGAAGAGGGGGACGGGGCGGCGCTCCAGCTTCACCCTTGCTAGCGATGCCTCCCCCGATGGAGGGCCATGTCGGAGACCAGCCCCGCGAGTTCTTCATCAGGCTGCGCCGGCCACCGCGTCACCGCCTCCATCTCCCTACCCCATTCGCTCGGGAGATGGAGCTCGATCCACCCCAGACCCGCACGTTGCACATGAGGGGCTATGGGAACGGCGGCACGTGGGTCGACATCGACTTCCCCGCTCCCCACGTCATGTACCTCTGTCGCGGATGGAAGACGTTCGCTCGCATCCACAGCCTAACGGCGGGGCTCGTCCTCTACTTCAAGTTAATGGAGGACGGCCTGATCTCCGTCAAGGTCTTTGGAGATCTTGGAACTGGTCTGAAGTGCTGCGTGGAGAGCTCCTCCGACAATGAAGATTCTTCCTCGAGCGGAAGTGACGAGGAGGACAGCGACAGCGATGATGAGGGTGTAGAGCGGTGGGGCGCTGACCCCGACTCGGACTGACCGCGTCGCCCCTCACTCGGCCACGCGCCCTGCCAAGGGCCTTCCTCGTCAAGCTCTCCATCGGCGCGTTCCCCATCGCCTCCTTGGGTGGCTGGCGTAGGAGGGCCGGAGAAGGCGAAGAAGGCGGGCGGCGGCCGTCAGGTCGGAGTACGTGGGCACCGACGCCTTCATCGCGTATCGTCGGGCCGCTGCCTCATCTTCCAGCTCCGGCACCGGGATGCTCTCTTGGCGCCTTCTGCTACCTTGTTCCATCTCCTGAGGAGAGGGACAAGAAAGGTATTATGGGCATCTTATCTTTTTTTAGTTTGTAAGCCTGCGGGCACTTGTTAGATTTAAAACTTAATATTCCCCTTGCTCATGTTTTTTATTCCGTATGAACTGTCCTATATGGGACGTTTTTAATGAAAAAGGGTGCTTGCCGGGTTCTTTGTGCGTGAGTGAGGCCCATGCCAAGGAACGGATCCTTGTTATTTATAGGATAAACATTGTCGCCCGGCAACAGGCCTTGTCGCCCCCCCACTTTAGTCAACCATTCTCACGCTCTTGGCGGAGGCAGGGGCGAAGTAGAGTTAGGCCCCTTGTTCATTTTCTTACCACCGCGACTACGACCAAGTTCCGACCCAGGGGATAGCTCTTGGGTATAGGAGACGGGGAGCACGGTGGTTTAAGAATATAAACGAGGTTTCACATGTCCCAGTTCCATACGGAAATGCATAACAGGGGATGAAAGACTTATCTGAATCCGCAGCCCCCGGCAACCTTGGCTTGCCGTGGTTGGATCCTTGTCTCTTCAGCCCCGGCAGTCTTGGCTTGCCGGGGCCGGAGCGCCGGTTCGTTCTCTTTCTTCCAAGTGGCTCAGCAGAAGTGTCCAGGTGCCCTGCGAACCAAAGAGGACAGAAAGACGCATACTCGACCTCTAGGCTAGGGGTTAGTCGCCGCTAAGCACTCTCAACCCTACCCGAGGGAGAGACTTAACCTAGCATGCATGCTATAACTTAGGGCGCCAGCGCTTCATTTATTTATGCTCAGGCTCTGCGCCTGGCTTTGTATGGAGGGTTACATGCCTTGCCGGCAAAGCTGGTACAAAAGGGTGGCTTGCCGGGAGGCCCGGCAACCACGCCTTATTTGTAAAACTTGCGAAGATGTTCGATGTTCCAGGAGTTGCTCACTGAAATACCATCTTCGGTCTCCAGGTGGATTGCGCCAGGCCTGGTGACTCGTATTACCCGATAAGGGCCTTCCCACGTCGGCGTCAACTTGTTGGAATTCTTGGCCGACTGAACGCGCCGAAGAACAAGGTAACCTTCCTCAAGGCTTGCTGGTAGCGTGCTGCTCTCACAGCCGCCCGAAGACGATCTTCCTCAAGGAGCGTTATGTCATCTCGCCGCAATTGCTCTTGCTCAAGCTCGTCGTAAGCGAGCACTCGAGGTGACCGTATATGAGTTCCGTGGGGAGAACTGCTTCTGCCCCGTATACCAGGGCAAAGGCTGTCTGGCCGGTGGCTCGATTCAGCATCGTCCTGATTGACCAAAGAACCGCCGGCAACTCATCAATCGAGCGCCTTCCGCTCTTGTGCAGCCTGTCAAAAGTCTTTGTCCTCAGGCCTCGCAACACTTCAGCATTTGCCCTCTCTGCCTGGCCGTTGCTCCGTGGGTGTGCCACGGAAGCGAAACAGACCTTGCTGCTGAGGTCTTGGAGGTATTGCATGAAGGTGTGGTCGTGAACTGCGTGCCGTTGTCGGTGATGACTCTGTTTGGCACACCAAAACGGCACACTAGCCCCTTGAAGAACTTGACGCCTGACTGTGTTGTCACCTTCCTCACTGCTTCCACCTCCGGCCACTTTGTGAACTTGTTGATCGCAACATACAAGTACTCAAAGCCCCCGACAGCGCGGGAGAAAGGGCCCAGTATGTCGAGCCCCCAGACCGAGAATGGCCAGGAGAGAGGAATGGTTTGAAGGGCTTGAGCTGGATGATGAAGCTTCTTCGAATGGAACTGACACGCTTCACACTTGGTTACTAGTGCCGTTGCATCCTGGAGGGCTTTGGGCCAGAAGAAACCCTGCCGGAACGCCTTGCCGGCAAGGGCCCTCGACCTATGTGGGAGCCACATATGCTCCCATGTATCTCCGCCAATAGCTCCAGTCCTTCCTCGCGGGGAATGCACTTCAATTTCACACCATTCGGTCTCTTCCTGTACAGGACGTCATCGACGAACTGGTACATAGAAAACCGACGGGCTACTTTCTCCGCTTCTTCCTGCTCCTCAGGAAGCTCCCCTGTTTGGAGGAATCAGACGGTATGCTATGCCCATCCCGGAGCCTGGGGCTCAATGGCAAGGACCAATGGCATTTCTTCTGCTGTGGGAGCGGTCGTCTCTACGGCCAGGGCTGGATGGCCTGTCGGAGTCAGTCGCCCCTCGGCAGGCTCAGGATCCACGGCAACAACCTTGCAAGCGGCTCCTGGGGGCTCAGCGGGAAAGTACATGCCAGGGCCTTATTTCCTCCGTTTGTTCTGCTCCGTTGATGGTTCGACGGATGGTTGAGTTAACCGAAGCAAAAAGGTACCTGGTTCCACAGGTAGCTTGAATGTAGCGCGCTTTGACAGGTAATCGGTGATGTCGTTCTCTGCTCGGGGAATGTGCTCCACTTGTATACCGTCAAAGCGATCCTCCAGCTTCCACACTTCATCTACGTAGGCCTCCATCAACGGGCTCTGATAATCTTTGTTGACTTGTCTGACGACAAGCTGCAAATCACCCCTGACGATGAGCTTCTTAACCCCGAGGTCTGCCGCGATCCTGAGACCAGCAAGCAACCCCTCGTACCCAGCAGTGTTGTTGGTGGACATCTCCCAGGGAAAGTGCATCTAGATTACATACTTGAGGTGCTCTCCGGTGGGTGCGACGAGCAGCACACTAGCATCGGCGCCTTGCAGCAAGAAAGCCCCGTCAAAGTACATAATCCAGTCGCGAGCTGTTTCCTGGCCGAGGAGAGTGGTCTCCTGGATCTCCTCATCAGGCGTTGAGGTCCATTCTACAATGAACTCCACCAAGACTCTGCTCTGGATTGTCGAAGTACTCTCAAACTTCAAACAAAAGCTTGATAACTCCAAGGCCCACTCCACAATCCTTCCGGTTGCGTCTTGGTTGTGCAGTATCCGTTCCAACGGGAGTCGGGTGACGACGGTGATCTCGTGGGCTTGGAAGTAGTGACGCAGCTTCCTCGAGGGCATAAGGAGGCCGAAGAGCAATTTCTGCACACCGGAGTACCTCGACCTAGCCCCTTGCAAGAGGGAGCTGACAAAGTAAACTGGGTGCTGCATCAACTTATTCTTCTGCACCACCTCACTTGGCTCGGCAGGCTCTGTCCCGATGGCGTTAGACTCTGCCGGGGGCCTTGCCTTGCTGGCACCAGGCCCTGCCGGGGGAATCTCTGACTTGCCATCTGCCGGTCCTGCCGTTGTCACTGCCTCTTCGTCGACCTCCCTCTGCGCCACCAGCGCGGCGCTGACCACTTGATTCATCGCCGCCAGATACAGTAGCAACGGATCTTGTGGTTTAGGCGCCACCAGTACCGGTGTAGAAGAGAGGTATTTCTTCAGATCTTGCAGTGCTGGTTCGGCCTCCGGGGTCCACTCCATTGGGCCCGCCTTTTTCAAAATCTTGAAAAAGGGGAGGGAGCACTCTGCAGACTTAGAGATGAATCGACTCATGGCGGCAATGCAGCCAGTGAGCCGACGGACATCCTTGATCTGCTTGGGTGCCTCAATCTGCTCGATAGCCTTGATCTTGTCTGGGTTTGCCTCAATCCCGCGCTGCGACACAAAGAACCCGAGAAGTTTTCCGGACGAAACGCCGAAGACACACTTCTCAGGGTTCAGCTTGAGGTTGATCTTGTGCAGGTTGGCAAATGTCTCTTCTAAGTCTTGTACAAGAGTTGCCCTGTCCTTGGTTTTGACCACTATGTCATCCATATAAGCTTCCATATTACTATGTAGCTGGGCTCAAAACCAATTTGGACTGCCCTTGCAAACGTCAAGCCAGCACTCTTCTACCCGAAAGGCATCCGTAAAAAGCAGTACGTACCAAATGGGGTGATGAATGCTATCTTCTCTTCATCTTCTCTTGTCATGAAGATCTGGTGGTAGCCCGAGTAGGCATCGAGGAATGATAACAGATCACACCCGGCCGTGGAGTCAACAATCTGGTCGATGCGCGGCAACGGGAAGGGGTCCTTAGGACAAGCGTTATTGATATCTGTGTAGTCAATACACAGCCTCCACTTCCCGTTTGCCTTGCGCTCCACTACCGGATTGGGCAACCACGTCGGATGGAGCACTCCCCTCACCAAGCCTGCTACTTCCAACTTCCTGGGCTCCTTTGTGATGAAATCCTGCCGTTCCACAACTTGCTTCCTGACCTTATGCTTGACGGGTCGCGCGTGGGGGCAGACAGCAAGATGGTGCTCAATCACTTCCCTGTGAACGCCGGGGATGTCAGATGCTTGCCGTGCAAACACATCGACATTCGCCCGCAGGAAAGTGACGAGCGCGCTTTCCTATTTGTTGTCAAGGGTGGAGCTTATGGTGAAAGCCCCTCTCGTGCAATCCTCCTTGACGGACACCTTCTTGGTCTCTGGTGGTGCAGCTCTGGATTTCTTGCTCTTGCCGGTGGAGCTCTCTGGCACGTCCTCGACGGTAGCACAACACTCCGAAGAGGTGCGCTTGCCGGAGTGGGTGCGAGAGGTCTTGCCGGTCTTCTTCTTCCCTCCCGGGGCTCCAGCGGCAGGAGCAAGCGCCTTGGCAGCAGTTGCTGCAACTGCTTCCCGGTAGAGTAGGTCGGCGCAAATCAGCGCATCCTTCTTGTCACAAGGAACGGTGATGATGGTCATCGGCCCAGGCATCTTCCGCGTGTTGTAGGCGTAATGTCACGCCGCCATGAACTTTTGCTAATGCCAGGCGGCCGAGAATCCCGTTGTAGGGCAAGGGGATCTCGGCTACGTCGAAGACGATTCTCTCCGTCCTGTAGTTCAACTCGCCCCCAAACGTCACGGGTAGCGTGACGGTCCCCTTTGGCTGACTCCATTCTGGATTGACCCCTTGAAACATGCCCGTTTCCTCGAGGTCTCCATCAGGAATTTGTAGCCTCTTGATCACAACAGGCGAGATCAAGTTCAGACCGGCCCCGCCATCGACTAACATCTTGTTCACCTTGAGGTTGCGTATCGTTGGTGAAACCAACAACGGCAAGCACCCGACCGTAGTTGTGCGATCAGGGTGGTCCTCGGCGTCAAAGATGATAGGCGTGTTGGACCACTTCAGTGGGTTCTGAGCGTCGAAAGATGGCTCCACTGCTGTGAACTCACGCACCCACTGCTTGAGCTGGCGGTGAGAGGTATGCAGCGAGGCCCTACCATCGACGCACATGGCCTCTATAGCCTTCTGGAACTCATGCTCGCCGGACTCGTCGTCTTTGTCATGATCATCATCTTCCTAGTTCTTGTCGCGGCCTCGAGCGGGCCTGTCTTGCTGGTTATCCTTGTCGCGGTGACCTCCTTGGCCGCCACGCTTCTTGCTGGATCCCTCGGCACCATCCTAGCCCTTCTCCTTGTCCCGCCTCTCATACTCAGCTTTTTGCTTCTCAGCAAGCAGCTCGACTTGCCGGCAGTTCTGGAGGTCGTGGCCCTTGGTGCGGTGGATCTTGCAGTATTGCTTGTCGGAGCCTCCTAGCTTGTCGGCAGCCACCAAGGCCCGGGAAGCGGCGCACCTGGCAATCTCCTTGCCGGGGTCGTCTGCCTTGGCCTTCTTGGCATCGCTGGTGCCCTCGGACCCTCGATGGCAAGCACAGTCTTATCCTTGCGTTTCCTGTTGCGGCGCCGGCCCTTCTTTGTCAAGGCGGCGGTGTCTTCGTCCGTAGAGTCGGTTTCTGCGCCGGCGTCCTCGCCGGGGTACTTCCTCCCCTCTTCAGCCCGAGCGCATCTATCGGCCAGAACGTAAAGTTCGGCCACATCCTTGAGCTTGTTCATCGCCAGCTCTTCGCGCATCTTGCAATTACGCACATTCTGATGGAATGTGCTAATCACGGCGGCGGGATGAACATCTGGGATGTTGTATTGCACTCGGCTGAACCTCTGTATGTACTTGCACCGGTTTTCACCTTCCTTCTGGGGAATGATATGCAAATCACTCACCTGGCCATGAGCTTGGTGGCCTCCAGTGAAGGCACCAACGAACTCATGACACATGTCCGACCAAGAAGAAATGGAATCCGCCGCCAAGTGCATCAACCAAGACATGACATTGGGCTTCAAGGCCAACGGGAAGTAGTTGGCGAGCACCTTGTCGTCACGAGCTCCAGTGGCCTGCATCGCGATGGTGTAGATGCTGAGGAACTCTGACGGATGGGTCTTGCCATTGTACTTCTCGCCGACATCGGGCTTGAACGTACGGTGGGACGGCCATTGGAACTGCCGCAGCTCACGGGTACAGGCCGGGCAACCCACCTCGTAAGGTAGACCGCCGGAGCCTCCCGGGGCTGGGTGGTCCATAGCGGGCCCCACACGCCTATCTGACTGGTGGCATGTATCGCGCCGGCGCTCGACACTACTAGAAAAAAAGGTTGTTAGTGGCGCAGCTATTTTGGCTATTAATGGCACACTATAGGTGCGCCACCATTATCACGCCACTACTAATAAATAGTAATGGCGCACGCCTGGTGCGCCATTGTTGATCTACATAACAGTGGCGCACCACCTGGTGCGCCATTACTATCCCAGACACTAATGGCGCAGCTAAAGTGCGCCATTACTAGGCCTAGAAGTGCGCCACTGTTGTTAGTCCAAGGGGCCATGTGTACCTTGTGCTCTGGGTTACTAATGGCGCACTTTTATATAATGCGCCACTGGTGTGTTTATTTCTGTGCGCCACTAAAGTGCAATATGGTGCGCCACTACTATGAATATTAGGAATTATTTTTTTTTTGCGTTACTGATATTTGCACAGGTTACAAAATACATTACATCATAGAATATAAATAGCACAACATATAAACAGCTGATTTATTGAATACCATAGAAGATTAGTCTCCGGATACAATTCATCCTATTAGTCTCCGAATTCAAAATACCGAACAAAGTTAGAACATTACAAGTCTTGAGAGCGCGAGTAGCGAGTTTGTCTTCACATTACAAGTCGATATCTAAACTACCATCACATAGAAGAGGGTTGCGGTCACGATGAGCATCATCACGATGAAACTGATCTTCATTCGGTTCCTCCTCTGCTCCCTCCTCTCTCCTGCTAGATAGCACGCGTATCTAGCTTCCGCCTCTGCCCTAGTGGTGTAGCCTTTGTAACTGTTACCGCTGGAACGGTTAACCTGTCTCCGACACTCCTCCCAGTCGTCGTAGACTCCGGGTACCTCACCCTTGAACACGACATACGACGGCATCTCTATGCACTAGACAAAAAAACGTTAGTAGCAATTCACAGATAATATATAAGCAATATATAAGTATGCAACAAAAGGATCGGAAGAGAAAAGCAACACATTAATAGCACGATTCATGGTCCTACTAATAAATAGCATCGATTACATATAAGTTGAACGACTTTTCAAACTAAAGAGACATACAAGTTCATTAAAGTTTAATTACAACATGAGCTAATCGATATTTCAGAACTACATAGAATCAATACTTTCGACTCGACTCAGGGACCGGAGCGTGGATGAAGCCGCCGTCTTTCATGATGGTCACGAATGTGCAGTCATTGTCAGCCTGCATTTGTAGCATTGTTTCTATTTCACTGTTGGACGGTTGATATTTGAGGTAGAACTGCCCCGAGGTATGAAGGACATCTTGATAGATGATTTCCGCAAACTCCGACTGGATGCGAAAAATTCTTGTCTGATGTCCTCGTCCTGGATTGCCGACAAGCGTGCGGCCCATCCTTCTGACTGCCAGGCGGCTGCTTGACGCAGGGGAACGTCGTCACGTGGGTGAACACGTGCTTGCCGTACCTACAAATTGTCCTACTGAAGGTGCCTCCAGATTTGGCGTAGCCGGGGAGAGCATCATCAAGAACTTTCTTGATATTTGTGTAGTCTTTCTTTGACTGACGGTCCGAGTCGAAATACGTGGCCATGGAATATTTCGGGCTTAAGAGGATGAGTGTGCAATGTGTGTCACTGCACAAAACACGGAGTGTAAGAAAAAAAAGAACGATCGAAATCTAAGAAATCATATGTTACGAGGCAGTGAGGGGATGACTTACTCGGAAAAGTAAGGCACGAGGAAGTTATCCTTATCTGGGTTCGCCAGAATGACGCCTTCGAGGTATGAACTCTCGACTTGCTGGTCCCCAACACTGCCCAAGATCTTGGCACGCATGTAGAAGGGGTCGACTATCACGATGTCTGGGGTCTTATCTCTAATGATCCGCATCTCCATACTGATCGAAAATAGTCGAATGAAGGTGTAGTGGAGCGGATAAAGGTTAAACATAGCGAAGATGTCATCAAACCATAGGACGATCATATGCCCGATGGTGCTATCGACAAAGCCCTTGCCCTCTGGCACCTAGGCCACAAAAACCGGGTATGCCACATCATTCTCAGAGAGACGCCACTTCTCCATAGAAAGAACACAGTCATGCAGACTTCGCATAGCACCGGTTGCAGCATTGAGCAGATTAGTCGGTAGCATTAGCCTACCCGCCACATGCACCCTCCTCGAGATATCCTTAGGTATTGGTGGCCCGTCCTGAGCACGGATCGTACTCGGTGCCGGCTGGCTCGCACCTTTGTTATTTTTTCTTTTCCGTCCCTTCTACTTCTTCTGCTGTAATGGGATCGAGTTCTGCTCATAGACCACCTTCTTGGGTGTGTTGGGGCTGATAATATTTCGCGCCTCGGCTATTTGAGTCTCGGTGAAGGTGGCAGCTGGAGGCGTCTCCTGAGAACTGAACGCCAGACGACGCCTGTTGCAATTGGGTTTCTTCGTGGTACCAGCTAGATCGCGATCGTCTTTTGCAGGGTTGGGTTCTTGAGAAGGAGTCCCCAAGAATTCGTCACCGTACCCATGTTCGTTGATGTACTTATCGACGTTGGAAAATGTACCGTCGTCGTTGTCCGGATCTTGTGCCATATGCATGTCCGGATCAACTGACGGCGGTAGCGTTGCGGTGGTCTTGCCATGGCTTGGCGCCGGCACGACTGGCGGTGTTGTCTGTGGGGTGGTGTCCCTGGCCCCCAAACGACTCTCGCTCTTCGGCCAAAGCATGGACCAGTTTAAGCAGGCGCTGAGGGTCATTACATCATCTTCGTTGGCCCCAGGGGGTCGATACAGAGGTAACAAGTCGTCGCAGCCCCGCAGCACCTGAACCAGTTGAACCCTATACACGGTGGGTGGCATCGGATTACCGTGGAACACGCGGTTACCCGGTCCAACCATTTTGGCCTTGATGACATCGATCAACTCGCCGTCCACGAAGTGCAGGAGAGTGCATGGAACGTTGGCGGCGCCCTGCGAAAACATGTAGGGCGTCAGGGATGCCCAGTCAAAGGCAAGGAGATGAAGTCATCGGCCGAGGCTTCGTTACCGTGATGGCGTGGAGCTCGGCTAATGTCGAGGCACCGCCAACAGCGGGCATGCAAGTGACGGAGGGGCCGCTTGCTGCAGAGGTGCCGGCCGGCCTATTCTTCCCACACCCGGGTGCATTAAGCTCCAATGCCGGCGCCGACGCCGGAGACACCAATGCCGCCTCCGCCGAAGACACCATTGCCGGTGCGATGTGCGAGTTGCTGCCCGTGAAGCTGGGAATCGGGGGCGGCCCCTGTTGGCCGATCGCAATCCACCCCGGCAGCCCCTCAAGCAAGGAAGGCATAATGGCGGTGATCGTCGCTCCCACTTGGTCTCGGCCTTGCTCTTGGACTATCTCCAGAATCCGCGCCACTTGTGCCTTGAGTTCTTTAACCTCGCGCTCCTGGCTTTCCGAGCTGGTCTTTCTCTCCTTTTCGCCCAGTCTTATAGTATTCCGACCATTTCGTGGACAAGCCTTTGCCGGCCACACGACCAGCTAACGACGGCTTACTGAACTTATCCTTGTGTTTCATCACGTTCAATGCCCTATTTAAAGTGGTGTCCCAAGGGGCAGACGGGGAGCTCTGAGACCCCGCGCTACTGCTTTCAGTTTCCTGCGGAAGGAACGTGAACCATTTAGAAATTTGGCTTCATTAATTAGAATGCAACCATATGGAGCTAATTACGCGGGGGTGTATTCCTTACCAGAACAAGCTCAAGCGCCTTCACCTTTGGATCTGTGGTAAGCTCCTTTGTTACCGGGTCCACCTTGTACCGGGTCCTGACATAGTTCCTGGTCTGCTTTTCATGGTATTTATCGAAGAGGGGCGGTACGCCTTCCTCGGCACGCTCCGCGTCCTCCTTGTCCCATTTAGGTTCCGCCACTCTGTAACCGCCGGGACCGAGTTTGTGGACCCCTAAGTTCAAGTCCCGCATATCTTTCCCCCACTGACTTGATTCCGCGGATGCGTTGCTCTCGCACTTGATCTTGAACTCCAGGTAGTTAGCTTCGCTAATCGAAGGATTTGTCTCCTTGATCTTCTCATAACTATCACCACTTAGAATCCTTCTCTTCACCGCGGCTCTCCAAGTAGCCAGGGCCTTGCTCATCTTCGTGAGGGCGGCACTGTTCACTTTATTCCCCGAGAGGCGTGTGTTTGCGAAGTCACCGGGGAACTTGTATCATTCGTGCAGCTTCGTGAAGAGGAGGTTGCGCAAATTCCCTCGGTCACGATGCCTTAGGTTCTCGGCGTTGATCGAGATGGTGCTCCGAAGAATGCACCCGAGTTGTTCCGCGTACCCACTGACTAATTCTTTGGGCGCCGTTGGATGCCCACTGGAGGACACTTCAGTAAATTCCTCCTTGGCGGTGCCGAGCACGTTCGGGCGCCGGTCCTTCCGTTGCCTCTTCGGTTGGCTGCCATCTGTGAATTCGCTGCCATCATCAGTGGTGGCATCCCCGGCGGCACCATCAGTGGTGTCATCCCCGAAGCCACTAGGGGCTGTGTAGTAGGGATCGGTGTCTTCCACGGCGTCCTCATAGAGGTGAGGTTCTTCCTCCATCTCCTGGGACAGCTCCCAGAATGGCTTGCCCGAACCGCCGGCCTCATCGTTGTCGGCCATGTTCGATCTAAATAGGAAAAAAGGCTACTAGAGTTATTGGATGAGATCAGGGTAGTATCTATTCTTCTATCCTATATATTTTCACATTACAGGTTATAAACACCCCTTTACCCAAAAGATTGTTCCAAGTGCACTATTGCTATCCTACTAAGTGCACTATTGCAGGTTATATATTTTCTATCCTACTAAGTGCACTATTGCTCTTGCTGCAGGAAGAAAAAATAGTTTGCCTTTCAACTTAAGGGAAAACTATAAAAGCCACTTAGAAATATTTGCTTTGTAGAAATAACATTGTCTATAAATGTTGATTATTTTTTGTTTCGGTTGAGAATTGGGCACCTTCTAGGTCAAGAAAATTGGGCATGACCTTTGCTAATTTCTTGACCTAGGAGTGCCGCACTCTCAACCGAAACGGTCAAGAAAATTGGGCATGACCTTTGCTAATTTTCTTGACCTAGGAGTGTCGCATTCTCAACCGAAACGGTCAAGAAAATTGGGCATGACCTTTGCTAATTTTCTTGACCTAAGAGTGCCCCATTCTCAACCAAAACGGAAATTAATCAACATTTCAGGAGAAGGGGGTAACTATTTGTCCCTGCACAAAATATTGAACTGAAGGAGCCTCAGTTTAGTTGTGGCGCCTTGTCTATTTCCTCACCGCTCCTCGTACGTGGGGGTCTTCGGGGTTCGGTTTCACCATCGAACAGATCCTTGCGTTTTCTCCATGCGTCATCGTCGCGAAGCCACCTTCGATGTACCATGAACACGGTTTTCGAAGACCCAGGATCTCTGTCTAGCTGGCGATACGTTGTGCCATCCATGCACTTGACGCATGCACAAAATCCGTGGACCACCTGCCCCGCGACATATCCGTAACCGAGATAGTCGTGCATCGTCGTGAGCAGTGAGGCTCTCATAGGGAAATATTGTTTCGCTGCGGCATCCCATGTATTGGCTGACGTTTTCCACAGCGTGTCTAGCTCCTCTTTCAGCAGCCCCACATACAGATTGATGTCGTTCCCTGGTTGTTTCGGCTCTTCAATTAGCATAGTCATGTGAATGTACTTCATCTTCATGCACATCCAAGGGGAAGGTTGTACATCCACACAAACACAGGCCAGGTGCTATGTGTGCTTCTCTGGCTGCCAAACGGATTGACTCCATCCGTGCTCGCGCCCAGCATGATGTTCCTTGGATCGTCCCCAAATTCTGGGTGTTCGAAGTTCAACGCTTGCCACTGGCTCGCATCCTTAGGGTGACTCAGCATCTTGTCTTTTTTATTTATCTCTGGATCATTTCCGTCATCTTCTCGCTTCTTCTCCTCCCTATCCGCGTGCCAACCCAGGAGCTTTGCTAGCTTTGGGTCTGCGAAATACCACTGCAGACGAGGAGTGATCGAAAAGTACCACACCACTTTTCGAGGAGCTTTCTTCCTCTTCTTGTATCGAGTGACGCCGCACACCGGACATATGGTAGACTCTGCGTGCTCGTCCCGATAAATGATGCAATCGTTCATGCACACATGGTATTTCACATGCGGTAAATCCAGAGGACACACAATTTTCTTCGCATCCTTGAAACTGGTCGGGCACTTGTTCCCCTTGGGAAGACATTCGTGCCAGAATGACATGTTCTCGTCGAAGCATGCGTCATTCATTTTGTGTTTTACCTTCATCTCTAGAGCCATGAGCGTTACTTTCAGGCTGGTATCTTCGGGCCTGCATCCTTCATACATGGAGTAACCGCGTCTATCTCCAGTTGATCCAGCTTGGCTTTCTCTCTGGCGGCAGCTCTTGCGTTACCCGTCTGCTTGAGAAGCAGCTCTTGAATATGAGGGTCCTGCACCCAGCCCATCGATGGTCCATCGTTGTCTGCTCCAGCATCTTCATCTTCATGATCATGCCCTTCGTCTTGATCTTCCTCATCATCATGTCTGGCATCTTCTACATGATGACTGTGTCCTGCATCTACTTCGTGATCATGTCCTGGAGATTCTTCGCCTTCTCGCCCGCACATACCGCTATTGTCTTGCTGCTCTTCCTTATTTCTTGCCCGACCCCCATGGACGACTTCATAATCATCTTCATCACCTTGCCACCGATAGCCATCTATGAAACCACACATGAGCAGCTGGTCCTGCACCTGTCTGGAATCCGGGTCCATAAGGCTCTTCAGCTTGCATCTTCGACACATACATCTTATCTCCGTCTCGTTCTTTTGAAGCATCTCGGCCTTCGTGGAGCTCAAAAACCTATTCACGATTCCTTCGGTCATCGTGCGGACCATGGTCGCCTGCGGGGTAGAGCAAAACGATATTTTAGAACAAAACAAATTTGGCATGACTTTGCCTAAAAATAGGACCAAAAAGAATGCATAGTGCCAAATTATCGCCGAAACGGAAATGAATCAACATTCTGGCAAAATATTGGCAACTATCGCATTTCAAATACCGGTACCTGCAAACACAAACATATGCAACACCACAAACATACGTAGATTTAGGCCATAAAAAGTGTGTACGTTGCAGGGAGAAAAAAGTAGATCTAGAACATAAAGAAAGCTTTCCCCTTACTTACCTATCAAAAAAAGGAAATTTAACCACTTAATTTAGGTGAATCTATGGTGCAAATGAGGTGAGGAGGAGGAGGCAGCCGAGACCAAGCTTGGTAGAGGTGGAGAGAATGAAGTGGGGAAAGTGAGTGTGGTAGGTGGCTGTCAAAAATATCTAGCTGCTCTCAGGTTACCAATGGCGCACCTCCTAGGAATGCGCCATTGGTAACCAGGGTTACTAATGGCGCACCTGGTGTGTGGTGCGCCATTACTAGTTTTGAAAAAAAAATTGAAAAAAAATTGTTAGTAGTGGCGCACCGTGGGTGTGGTGCGCCATTACTAGTTAAAACTAGTAATGGCGCACTTTCCCCTGGTGCGCCACTTCTAAGTCTGGGAAGGGTGTGGGGCCAGGACAAAACTAGTAATGGCGCACCACACACCAGGTGCGCCATTGGTAATATGGCCATTAATGGCGCACCTATATCTGGTGCGCCAGAGCTATATAGCAGTGGCGCACCACATACATGGTGCGCCATTAATGTCCATATTAGCTATAGCCCTTTTTCTAGTAGTGCGATGGTGGTTCGAGCTTCTTCATGGGCTCGCTCCTGAAGAAGTTGGCGCTGGTCGCGGTGGGTCCGTGGGTTGGATGACGCTATGTAAATGTTATCACAAGCGTCATCACGACGGATCGACACCCGCGGTGGCTGGCGTGGAGGAGGAGAGTGCACCGTGGCCGCAGCACCTCCGGCCCCTCCACCGCTGGCATGCGGTGGTTCGATGGAGCGCCGGCCTGAGGGCCCCGCTGGCCGTGGCTCGTCTTGGTTGGCAACGCCGACAAGGCTCCGGATGGTGGCCCTCCATTCATCGAGCTTTTTTCGCGGCAGGAGGGAAGTCGAGGAGTAGTTGCGCGCGTGCCAAAGCTTCCGCTAGCGTGGGTGGCGGTGAGAGCTGCGTGGACCGTGGCGCGCTTTGATTTCTAACCACGTTAGAAGGAGCTCTACCACGGCCCAGCGGCTGCGTGCCATTTTTGCCAGCACTTCGGCGGGCATGCTGGTCTCCTTCGTCACGCAGAAGATGCGCAGGACTCTTCCCACGGCGGCGTCCGGGGTCTCCAGCGTGGTGGCGCTGCTTGTCGCTTGCACCCTGGGAAGAGCGCGCCGTGGGCGCCAGTGTAGGCGTCTTGGAGGTTGTTGCGCCGCCCGTCAGTGGCACAGCGACACCCCTGGAGGGCCCAGCGCCGCCTACGGGGGGCCCATCCCCGTCTTTGGATTTGGCGATGTGCGGCCCGCCGTCCGGCGCATGAACGACGCCGCTTGCCAGGCTCTAACTGCCAGGGTGATGCTAGTGCTCGCGGGCCGCGGCTCGGGTTCTGTTCGCGACCGGCCCGCTGCTCGCCCGCACTGGCACGGGCCGTTCTGCTCCCGACGAGCCGATCGTCGTGATCGTCTTCTTCTTGGGAGCCATGGCGATGAAGAACTGCTAGGCTAACTGCTAGACCAGATTCTCACACCTGCGCCCCCTACCTGGCGCGCTAAAGATGTCGGGGAAAACGACACCTATGGGATCACTGGAATCCCTTCTAGGGTTGGCGGGCGCGGGGTTGTGAGAAGAGCAGGTCTGACAGGAAGCACACGGATCGTTTACCCAGGTTCGGGCCGCGAAGATGCGTAATACCGTAGTCCTGCTTTGGTGGGTGTATTGAGCGTTCTTGTGTTCTTGAGCTAGCTGCGAGGTGTAACTTGCGCAAAAGAGCCGAATCCCTCTCCTGGTCGCCTCGGGCCTCCTTTTATAGGCAAAAGGGGTCGGCACAGTGGCACACAGGAGGTGGAAAGGTCTACAGTGCGTGAGCTTATCGCCCGGCATTACAGGACAAAGCGCATTAAATGCGTTACTTAGGTGTCCATTAGCTTTATCGAGGATGGGAACGAGGCCCGTCCTGTCCGTCGCCGCCCCACCTCGCATCGACACGCGCCCGGGCCAGCGAAGCGTGTGGTGCCATGTAGGTAGGTAGGCAGGCTGCTGAGGTGGCGCGGTGGTGGAGCCTTCACGAAGATCTGCATGCCACCACGCAGCTGGTTGCTGAGTAGGTGTAGAGGCTGCCCGTCGCCATGCAGGTGCCTGCCCAGCTGGTTGAGCTAGCTGCTGCTTGGGAACGGCGGTGGAGTCTTGGCTGGTGCGGGCCTGGCTATGGCCCTGCTGATGCCCTCGGCAAGGGTCTTGCCGGGGGGCCCGACAAGGGTCTTGCCATGGCGCTGCGGTCATCCTCGGCAAGGCTCTTGCCGGGGGTCTCGTGGGTTTCCTCGGCTAGAATCCCGTCGTGGATCGTCGTCTTTTGGTCCTCATCTGATCTCATGTATCTATGATCTTGACAAAGATCTGCATGCCACCACAGAGGTGCCTCCCGAGCCCTGGGTCCAATGTAGTTGTTGGTGGCATTTGGAACCCTTGGGCTCAAGGGTGGCTCGCTCTGCCGGCGTTGGGCAATTTGCCCCGGCAAGCGCCTTGCCGGGGGAGTCCACTTCGCCCCCTTGCTCTTTTATGCTTCTGGTCTTGGCGTTGCTTTGTTTGCCTTGAGCTTTGGTTTCCCTCCGGCATCCCTCCTCTGCCCCGCTCTGTGCGGCCACGGCGCGCGACTCTGACTGCCCTGCACAAGTAAAGGGGTCAAAACTAGAGCCCCTACTTTTGTACACCGACAAAGCGCTATCGTTTTAACGCCCCAAGCTAGGCATTGAGATTTTGATGATGCTCACATAAAAGAGAAGAATTGAAGCACAAAGAGAGCATCATAAAACACGTGACAAACACATCTATGTCTAACATACTTCCTATGCATAGGCATTTTATAAGCAAACAAATTATCAAGGCAAGCAAAAACTAGCATATGCCAGGAAGAAGAAAGAGACGATAGCAATCTCAACATGACGAGAGGTAATTTAGTAAGATGAAAATTTCTACAACCATATTTTCCTCTCTCATAATAATTACATGTAGGATCATAAGCAAATTCAACAATATAGCTATCACTAAACATATTCTTAACACGATCCACATGTATGCAAAGTTGACACTCTTCCAAAATAGTGGGATTATCATTAACTAAAGTCATGACCTCTCCAAATCCACTTTTATCAAAAATACCATAAGATTGAACATTCTCCAAATATATGGGATCTAAAGTTGACACTCTTCCAAACCCCCTTTCAATATTATTACAAACACTATTATCAATCTCATATTCATCATGGGGCTTAAATAAGTTTTCAAGATCATAAGAAGAATCACCCCAATCACGATCATTGTAACAAGTAGTAGACATAGCAAAACTAGCATCCCCAAGCTTAGGGTTTTGCATATTATTAGCACAGTTGACATTAAGAGAATTTATAATAACATCATTGCAATCATGCTTTTCATCGAAGGAACTATAAAGTATGGGTGCAATAGCAACGATCTCATGTTTAACATAAGGAACTATAGCAAATTCATCTTCATAAATATTGACATCAGGGCCACAAGAATAGAAAGCATCATGTTCATCAAGGGATATTTCAATCAAATCATCGGAATCATAATTATCTATTGATTCATGCATATCATTAATTTCTTCAGAAGCAACGGTCATTCTTTCAATAAATTCTTTGACGTAGACATTATGAGCATAGTTTTCATAGCAATATTTAAGTATGTCAAAATTTTCAGATTCGTAGAGAGTAATATCATACTTTTCAATTAAAGAAGCAACTTCATACGCACCCTTAAAAGCAACAAATTCTTCAATCTGTTCGATATCATAGTAACTATAAACACCCTTTGCATAAGAAGACAATATTTCATTATCATTAAACTCACATAGGTAGGGGAGGTGTTTTTTAGGGTTCTTAGAGCAACAAGTAAAATCATAAATTTCACAAAGATTCCAAGCATAACACATCAAATCTGTTTATTTGATCCCATAAGAGTCTCCCTTTTTCAGACGAACGGTAACGCACAAAATGAGCATGCCCATCTAAAGATTTCCCATCAACTAAGCTAGTTGGGGTTTCAGCACGAGCACATAAGGATCGAAGATGATCCTAGTAGAACACTTTAAGAGTTTGGAAACAAATAGAAGGCACATGGAAACACAAACAAAGATACATATGGGAAGAAGGCGAAGAAAAGGCAAAGGTTTTTTTGAAAATTGTTTTAGAAGTGGGGGAGAGGAAAACGAGAGGCGAATGGAAAATAATGTAATGCGAGGGATAAGAGTTTGTGATGGGTACTTGGCATGTCTTGACTTGAGCGTAGATCTCCCCGGCAATGGCGCCAGAAATCCTTCTTTCTACCTCTTGAGCATGCGTTGGTTTTCCATTAAAGTGGAAAGGGTGATGCAGCAAAGTAGCTTAAGTATTTCCCTCAGTTTTTGAGAACCAAGGTATCAATCCAGTAGGAGACTACATGCAAATCGCCTAGTACCTTCACAAACAATCAAGAACCTTGCAACGAACGCGATAAAGGGGCTGTCAGTCCCTTCACGGCCACTTGCAAATGTGAGATATGATAAAGATAATACGATAAATATTTTTGGTATTTTTGTTGTATAGATTGGAAAATAAATATTGCAAAATAAACGGCGACAGAAATAGCTAGTTGACGGGAAACTAATATGATGTAAAATAGACCGGGGGGGCATGGGTTTCACTAGTGGCTTCTCTCATGATAGCATATATTACGGTGGGTGAACAAATTACTGCCGAGCAATTGATAGAAAGGGCATAGTTATGAGACTATCTAGGCATGATCATGAATATAGGCATCACGTCCGTGTCAAGTACATCGAAACGATTCTGCATCTACTACTATTACTCCACACATTGACAGCTATCCAGCATGCATCTAGAGTATTTAGTTCATAAGAACAGAGTAACGCATTAGGAAAGATGACATAATGTAAAGGGATAAACTCAAGCAATATGATGTAAACCCCATCTTTTTTTTCCTCGATGGCAACAATACAATACGTGCCTTGCTGCCCCTGCTGTCACTGGGAAAAGACACCGCAAGATTGAACCCAAAGCTAAGCACCTCTCCCATTGCAAGAAAGATCAATCTAGTAGGCCAAACTAAACCGATAATTTGAAGAGACTTGCAAACATATCAAATCATGCATACAAGAATTCAGAGAAGAATCAAATATTGTTCATAGATAATACTGATCATAAACCCACAATTCATCGGATCTCGGCAAACACACCGCAAAAGAGTATTACATCGAATAGATCTCCAAGAACATCGAGGAAAACTTTGTATTGAGATCCAAAGAGAGAGAAGAAGCCATCTAGCTAATAACTATGGACCTGAAGGTCTGTGGTAAGCTACTCACACATCATCGGAGAGGCTATGGTGTTGATGTAGAAGCCCTCCATGGTCGAATCCCCCTCCAACAGATTGCCGGAAAAGGCCCCAAGATGGGATCTCTCGGGTACAGAAGGTTGCGGCGTTGGAAAAGTGGCTTCGTGGCTCCCCGGATGTTTTCAGGGTATAAGAGTATATATAAGCGAAATAAGTAGGCCGGTGGAGCTACGAGGGGCCCACGAGGGTGGGGGGCGCGCCCTCCTGCCTCGTGGCTTCCTTGACTTCCACTCCAAGTCTCCTGGATTGCGTTTGTTCCAAAAAAGTTCCTCGCAAAGGTTTTGTTCCGTTTGGTATTCCTTTTCTGCGAAACACCGAAATAGGCAAAAAAACAACAATTTGCACTGGGCCTTCGGTTAATAGGTTAGTCCCAAAAATAATATAAAAGAGCATAATAAAGCCCATTAAACATCCAAAACAGATAATATAAAAGCATGGAACAATAAAAAATTATAGATACGTTGGAGACGTATCAAAGGGTCACCCTAGGCTATCTCGACCGAAGTGTCGACAAGATGCGTTACCAGTCGACACATGCCAACTAGGGTAGGTGGGTTCAAAGAAAGGTTGCTTGGGCTATGTTGGCCCTTTTGAGTCACCCTAGGCTATCTTGACCTAATTGTCGACAAGACGCGTTACCCCTCGACACATACCTACTAGGGTAAGTGGTGAACTAATTAATGAACTAATTACACTGCATAAAAAATTAATGAACTAATTAAACTAAGTGTTGAACTAATTAGACTAAATGCAGAACAGATTAGTAAAGTAATTAATCTGAATGCAAAACAAATTAATGAACTAATTATACTAAGTGCTGAACTAATTAGACTACATGCAGAACAAATTAATGAAGTAATTAAACTGAATGCAGAACAAATTAATAAACTAATTAAACTAAATGCACAACAAATTAATGAAGAGGATATACTACTCCCTCCATTCCTAAATATAGGTCTTTCTAGTGATTTCAACAAGTGACTACATACGGAGCAAAATGAGTGAATCTACACTCTAAAATATGTCTATATACATCCGTGTGTGATAGTCCATTTGAAATCTCTAAGAAGACTTATATTTAGGAACGGAGGGAGTACTAATTTAGGGACAAGTGAAGATGTAGATGAACTCACCTTGTGTCTATCAGACATGAATGTGTACTTCCCAAATTTTCCCTCTTCAGTCCCTCCTAGGGCATACTTGAGTTGAGTCAAAAACCAGGACCAATTTGGTGTGTCTTCAACTCCAACCACTCCAAATGCTATGGGGTACATATTGTTGTTTGCATCCCTTCTAGTAGCAGCTAGTATTTGTGCCCCACTAGTTAACTTAATGAAACAACCATCTAGGCCTATGAATGGCCTGCATCCATTCAAAAATCCCTCAACACATGCATTCAAACAGAAAAAAAGACCATGAAACCTTGGTCCTGCAGTTGTATTGTCTCTTGTTTTTCCACTCATAGTACTGACAATGCATCTTGATCAAGGATTTCTAGCTTTCACAGTCTCCAAATAATCTCTCAGCCTCTTGTATTTCCTCTTGTGATCTCCAAGCACAATCTCCTTTGCTTTCCTCTTTGCTCTCCAAGCCATCATCTTGGGCACCTCAACACCAAACTACCTCTTTGCCTTATCAACTATAGCAGGTATAATTGTGTTGGGGTCTGATATGATAGTTTCAAGCATTTTGTTCCCAAGCCACTTTGAGCTAATCCTTGTCTTCTCAGATTGGGTGGGACATGTGTGTTCCAATATCATATTCTTAATGCAGAAAGTGGGCTCATTACTGATCTTTATTGCAACCATGTGGAACTGACATCCCTCTCCATCACAGCACACTATTATCCTATCACAACAGTTTCTGTCATATTTGTATCTTCTGAGTTATTTCACATGCAAATTGACAAGAGCCTCACTAAATTGGTAAACATCTCTGAAACAAAGACTGAGCTGGAATTGCTTCTCTGGATGTAGCCTCTCCTCATCATACTAGACCCTGGGTGGTCTTTTCTTAGCTCTACTCCTTCTACCAGAAGGGGATTACAAAGGACATTGGTTCATTGCCATCATCATCAGCTTCAAAGCCTCTATCATCCTCTTCTGAAGATGGATACTAGTCCTCATTCATACTTCTGGCAGCACTAGAGTGGGAACTGCTTGTAGGCCTAGGCCTCTTTACCGTCTTCTCAACAGGATCAGGAACTGCAATCTCTTGACAGTCATCACCCTCTTCCTACAAGTCTATGTGATATAAATCTTCAGGGTCTGTGGCCCCTTCACAATGTGTACTACACGTGTTTTGAGCTCTCTTCTTCTTAATGTCTGATATTATTTCTTTGAGATCACTGTCTACTGTCCTCCTCTGCTCTTCTTCTCTGGCCACACTATCTTCTGCTTCATAATGCATGGAATCAGATTCTTCTTCTTCTGCATCTGTGATGTCCAGATCAGCTACAAAGTCTTCATCAAATACTGAGTCATCATCTTCATCAGATGTGTCCTCATTTGTTGCATGCTCCTCCTCATCTGTATCAAACTGGAAATCTACATAATTAACACTTACTTGAGTGTTAACCTTCTGCAATGCATTATTTTCCTGCTCTGCATCTGCCTTCTCTGGCCCAGTTGGGTGATTTTGTGCCTCGAGAAGAAGCTGGCATGGTGGAGGAACTCATTTTATTGGCATATAGTTCATACTTTTTGTGTACCAAGAAAATATGATGAGCCAACATAATCATCTGTTGTTTTGTGCACAACACCTGACTCATTAACAACAAAAACAACAGGTTGGTCCACTATTAAATCTACAATTGTTTCGGCTGGGTCCACTTCTTCAGGTTCTACTGGTGCTTGCTTCCTATTTAACTTCCCCTCTTTAATACACAAACACAATGTCTGACTGGTTTTAAATTGACTTATCATATCATCCACTTCAGTGTTGTTTGTGATGACAAATATCCCTTGCAGCCCTATGCCATCCTTCCTCAGGTAGAAAATATTGTCATCACTTCCATATCCATTTCTGACCATCACATTAAGCAAACTTCCATAAGTGATGTCTCTCTCATACATCTTCACAAGGGCATACTTTCTGGCAGCATCTTTAGAAGGAAACTGAAAATATAATGACCATGGCTCCTCAGGCCTACACAAGACAAAACAAAATAACAACGTTTTCAGTGCAGTTAAAATATTCTGTACAAACAACACTGAATAAGAGCAATAAAAACTATGACATATTCACAGCAAAAATAAAAGAAAAATGTCATTAATAAGCAGTTCCTCATTCACTAAGATCTATGTATGAGGATAATAAAATGTCATTAAGATCTATGTATAATATTCAGATAATAAAATGCAGTTCCTCATTCAGTAGCACAATAAAAACTATGACATATTCAGCACAATATCAGAACTCACAATATTGCTACAATCAACTAGGCCTAACCCTAGGTACAGCTAGAACTAACACTAGGTATCCTAACTAAGCAGTATTGCTAGACCCTAACCCTAGGTATTGTGCACTGAGATTTACCTGCGTTGAGATGGATGCAAGCGGGGTACTAATACGTCTCCAACGTATCTATAATTTATGAAGCATTCATGCTATTATATTAGCTGTTTTGGATGTTTATGGGCTTTATTATACACTTTTATATTACTTTTGGGACTAACCTATTAACCGAAGGCCCAGCCCAAATTGCCATTTTCTTGCCTATTTCAGTGTTTCGAAGAAAGGGAATATCAAACGGAGTCCAAACAGAATGAAACCTTCGGGTGCGCTATTTTTGGAACGAACGTGATCCAGGAGACTTGGAGTTGAAGTCAAGGAAGCTTCCAGGTGGCCATGAGGCAGGGAGGCGCGCCTGCCCCCCTGGGCGCGCCCCCCACCCTTGTGGACCCCTCGTGGCTCCCCTGACCGACTTCTTTTGCCTATATAAGTCCATATACCCTATAAACTTCGGAGAACAGAATAGATCGGGAGTTCCGCCGCCACAAGCCTCTATAGACACCAAAAACCAATCGGGACCCTGTTCCGGCACCCTGCCGGAGGGGGGATGCCTCACCGGTGGCCATCTTCATCATCCCGACGCTCTCCATGACGAGGAGGGAGTAGTTCAGCCTCGGGGCTGAGGGTATGTACCAGTAGCTATGTGTTTGATCTCTCTCTCTCTCTCGTGTTCTTGATTTGGCACGATCTTGATGTATCACGAGCTTTGCTATTATAGTTGGATCTTACGATGTTTCTCCCCCTCTACTCTCTTGTAATGGATTGAGTTTTCCCTTTGAAGTTATCTTATCGGATTGAGTCTTTAAGGATTTGAGAACACTTGATGTATATCTTGCATGTGCTTATCTGTGGTGACAATGGGATATCACGTGATCTACTTGATGTATGATTTGGTGATCAACTTGCGGGTTCAGTGACCTTGTGAACTTATGCATAGGGGTTGGCACACGTTTTTGTCTTGACTCTCCGGTAGAAACTTTGGGGCACACTTTGAAGTTCTTTGTGTTGGTTGAATAGATGAATCTGAGATTGTGTGATGCATATCGTATAATCATACCCACGGATACTTGAGGTGACATTGGAGTATCTAGGTGACATTAGGGTTTTGGTTGATTTGTGCCTTAAGGTGTTATTCTAGTACGAACTCTATGATAGATCGAACGGAAAGAATAGCTTCGCGTTATTTTACTGTGGACTCTTGAATAGATCGATCAGAAAGGATAACTTTTAGGTGGTTTCGTACCCTACAATAATCTCTTCATTTGTTCTCCGCTATTAGTGACTTTGGAGTGACTCTTTGTTGCATGTTGAGGGATAGCTATATGATCCTATTATGTTATTATTGTTGAGAGAACTTGCACTAGTGAAACTATGAACCCTAGGCCTTGTGTCTTAGCATTGCAATACCATTTACGCTCACTTTTATCGCTTACTACCTTGCTGTTTTTATAATTTCAGATTACAAAAACCTATATCTACCATCCATATTGCACTTGTATCACCATCTCTTCGCCGAACTAGTGCACCTATACAATTTACCATTATATTGGGTGTGTTGGGGACAAAAGAGACTCTTTGTTATTTGGTTGCAGGGTTGTTTGAGAGAGACCATCTTCAGCCTACGCCTCCCACGGATTGATAAACCTTAGGTCATCCACTTGAGGGAAATTTGCTACTGTCCTACAAACCTCTGCACTTGTAGGCCCAACAACGTCTACAAGGAGAAGGTTGTGTAGTAGACATCAAACTCTTTTCTGGCGCCATTGCCGGGGAGGTGAGTGCTTGAAGGTATATCTTTAGATCTTGCAATCGAATGTTTTAGTTTCTTGTTTTATCACTAGTTTAGTTTATAAAAGAAAACTACAAAAAAATGGAATTGAGTTTTCCTCATACGCTTCATCTTTTTAATATCTTTCGTGAGAATGATGGAAAGGAAAATTGTGCTCAAGTGCTAGAAGAAGAAGTCTATAAAATGTTTGGCACTAAATCTTTGAATGATGACACTACTAGAAAAAGGGCTATAGATGGGATTGACACTAATGGCGCATCAGACAAGCGGTGCGCCATTAGTATATACTAATGGCGCACCACCTTCTGATGCGCCATTCGAGTTGAAACTACTAATGGCGCACCAGGCGCAGGGTGTGCCATTAGTATCAAAAAAAAATTTAACTAGTGCGCCTGTCCAAACATACTAATGGCGCATCCGGACGAAGTGCGCCATTACTAGTAGTAACTAGTAATGGCGCACCTGGCCCAGGGTGCGCCATTAGTATCAAAAAAAAATTTAACTAGTGCGCCTGTCCAAACATACTAATGGCGCATCCGGACACAGTGCGCCACTACTAGTTGTACCTAGTAATGGCGCACCTGTCCCAGGGTGCGCCATTAGTATCAAAAAAAAATTTTAACTAGTGCGCCTGTCCAAACATACTAATGGCGCATCCAGACACAGTGCGCCATTACTAGTTGTAACTAGTAATGGCGCACCAGGCCCAGGGTGCTCCATTAGTATCAAAAAAAAAATTTAACTAGTGCGCCCGTCCAGACATACTAATGGCGCACCCTGGGACATTAGTAAGTGGGCAGCAACAAGATATTTTGGACAGCCTCTCCTACCCACACTCACTTTCTCCCCACTTCATTCTCTCCACCTCCTCCTTGTCTCGGGTGCCTCCTCTTTTTCACCTCATTTCCACCATAGATTCATTCAATTCATGGATGGCTATCGGTGGCAAGGTGATGAAGATGACTACGAAGTCGTCCATGGGGGCCGGGCAAGAAATGAGGAAGGGCAGCAAGACAACCACCGCGGCTCGGGCGGGCGAGAAGACGAAGAATCCCCAGGAGATGATCACGACGGTGATGCTGTACACAGTCATCATGTAGAAGATGCAGGACATGATGATGAGGAAGATGCCGGAGCAGACGACGGGCATGATCATGAAGATGATGATGCCGGCGGAGCAGACGACGCTGGACCATCGATGGGCTGGGTGCAGGACCCTCATATTCAAGAGCTGCTTCTCAAGCAGACGGATAACGCAAGAGCTGCCGCCCGAGAGAAAGCCAAGATGGATCAACTTGAGTTAGACGCGGTTACTCCATTGTATGAAGGATGCAGGCCCGAGGATACCCGCCTGAAAGTAACGCTCATGGCTCTGGAGATGAAGGTAAAACACAAAATGACCGACGCATGCTTCGACGAGAACATGTCATTCTGGCACGAACGTCTTCCCAAGGGGAACAAGTGCCCGACCAGTTTGGAGGAGGCGAAGAAAATCGTGTGTCCTCTGGATTTACCGCACGTGAAATACCATGTGTGCATGAACAATTGCATCATTTATCGGGACGAGCACGCGGAGTCTACCATATGTCCCGTGTGCGGCGTCACTCGATACAGGAAGAGGAAGAAAGCTCCTCGAAAAGTGGTGTGGTACTTTCCGATCACTCCTCGTCTGCAGCGGTATTTCGCGGACCCTAAGGTAGCAAAGCTCCTGCGTTGGCACGCGGATAGGGAGGAGAAGAAGCGAGAAGATGACGCAAATGATCCGGAGATAGATAAAAAAGACAAGATGCTGAGTCACCCTAAGGACCACCCTACCTAAAGGACGTCCGTTCCACAGAAGAACTCCATTTGCGAAAAAGAAGGGCAAGAAGATTGTGAACAGATAGCTAGCTAGCTAAGATCGATTGTATTTAAATCGTAGCCTTCATTTCTCGATTGTATTTCATGGGCACTTTTTGAACTATCATGAATATTTTTAAATTTCATGGACACTCGATCTCGATCCCCCTCCATCTCGATCGCTATCCCACCTCGCCAGATCCGGTCCCCCTCGCCGCCGAGCACCCCCCGGTCCACCGGCCCCCCGCACCCCGCGCACCCTCCCCCGCTCCACCGGCCTTACTGTTTGATGATATTTTTTAAATAATTATTACTGTCTTATAAAAAAATATTACTGTTATGATTTAAACAAGTTTGAACATATTTAAACACAAATAAATATCAAACAGCATTTTAAATGCATAAAAAAATTGTGGAGCCTGGGAATCGAACCAAGGACCTCCTGGTGTGAGAACTGGCTGCTACCAGTCGAGCTAGTAGAGGGAACTTGGTGTGGATCAGGTCAGGTGGAAGATAACCTGTTGGCTCGAGCAGAAATCAAAAAAAAAATACTAATCGCGCACCAGGGTGAGGTGCGCCATTAGTATGGACGTACTTATGGCGCACCGAGGGGTGGTGCGCCATTAGTATGGATGTACCTGTTGGATAACCTATCCCCTCTCTCCCTCGCCCTTGCCCTCGATCCCCTTCCCCTCTCCTCTCCCGACGCCGCTGCCCCGCCGCCTCGACGCCGCCCCGTCGTCCTCGTCTCCGCCCCGACGCCCCGACGCCGCGACGCCGCTGCCCCACCGCCTCGACGCCGCCCCGTCGTCCTCGTCTCCGCCCCGACGCCCCGACGCCGCGACGCCGCCCTCTCCTCTCCCGACGCCGCCGCCCCGTCGTCCTCGTCTCTCCCCGACGACGCCCCCGTCTTCTAAGCCCGCAGGTACCCCATCCAAATCACCCCCGCCTCCATTTCCCACCTCTCCCTCTCTGCTCCTAATACAACAATCTGTCCCTATGCGAGCAACCACAGATTTTAGCAAGTTTGTTTTTGTTGCAAGCTTGTTTATATATTTTCAGTGCTTGGGCTGTAACGTGCGTCCCCCTAGTAATGGAATACGGAGCATATACTGATGCTAGTACTAGTTTAGTGATGCACCAAAAGGACAGTTTCAGCAACTCACTTCATGGCTATTTTTGGCTTGGCTACTCTTTGTGCTTTATTGTACCACACTACAGTTACCACTGTCTGGTGTAGCTGCTGCTCTGCTTATGGCAATTCGTAACGTCCGTGCTAATGTGTTTGATCTATTGATCTCAACTAGTTTGTATTTAAGGTTATATATACTGGGCCCCTTTTACTTTCCACCATGGATAGCAGTAATCTGCACACTGTTTTAACATTTCAGCATTCTGAATTTCAATAACTCAGTTGTGAGCACTGGTATCCGATGGCACTAGCACTCGTCTATTTACAGTGCTACAACTAATTAACATGATTTAATACTGCATATATGTATTTAAGTTATGTTGGGTCCCTTTTACTAGGTCGTATTTAAGTTATGTTGGGTCCCTTTTACTCTCCAGCAAAAGTACAAGGATCAGATCACTTGGGCATGAAATGGTTCCAGAAACCAAAAGCCTGTTGTACATTATAGCAGTTCTCTGTGTTTTTGTGTAATGCCTAATGCCTTCTCTATGTTTTTGTGCATAGATTTTAGGGCAAATCTAGCACAATACAGTTAGCAAAGTTAGAAATCTTTTAGGAAATTTTAAAAACAGTAGCAAAAAAATTAGGTATAAAAAGAGTAGCAAATATAGCTAGGGAAATTTTGTTTAGGTATAAAAACAGTAGCAAATAAAAAAAAGCAGTAGCAAATTAAAAAAACAGTAGCAAAAAATTAGGTATAAAAACAGTAGCAAATATAGCTAGGGCAATTTTGTTTAGGTATAAAAAACAGTAGCTACAATTTGTAAAAAGCATGAGCAACTGAAAAATCATCCTGAAATATAGCTAGGACAAACTTCAGTCTTTTTTTTGTTTGTAACAGAAACTACAGTAGTAAATATTTCCTGAAGTAAATATTTTCAGTCATTACAAATATGATACTGCTTGGAGATGATACTGCTTGGTGTATTTTCCATGTTGTGATGGAGGCCTTTTTTGCCTTGTCCACCCGAGAGGCCCTTGAGTTTGCCGGAATGTCGATTAACTTCCGTTCCGGCAAATTCGGGTACTCCATATGTCCTATTTTCAGCAAAGGTCATGCTGAAATTTTCCGTGAATTTTAGCATGACTTTGCTAAAAATAGGACATATGGGGTACTTGTGAATAATGCATGGGCCGGGGTATCTTAGTAGTTAATTAAGTAGGATCAACTGCCTCTTGTGTTATTCATATAGAAGTGTGATATCTACTCATAGTTATTACTAATGTCAGTTGCTCGTCATCGATAAACCCTAATCTGGTAGGATGACCTACTAAAAAAGCCCATACCACATATTCTATTTGGATGGGCGTGTTTTCACCACATTGTGGATTATCTTATTGGACCCAACAGAGATGATGTAGTTTTGAATTATGAACATAGGAAATGTTGTCATCAGACGATGAAAGTCTCTCGGGGGAGTGCGACTGGTGCCACGACGGTCGAGGTCTGTGCGACAGGCCTCACCTGGACGATGATCGGCGCTTCAACATTAAGCTTGAGGAGACCTTCGAAGTTGAAACGGTACGCAACGACGACAAGTGTTTTTTTCAAAATTAAGCATGACTTCAACTATTACAACATGTAATTTCATCTTTTACAATTCGAGTATAGTTTATCCCATGCCATGCAAGACGCTATGTCTTGGAGAGGATGGATTTTGAAGATCATGAAAATTTTGAAACGAAGAAAATTCACCTAAGGACACATCATGATGTGGATTTTGAAGTAAATCTGTATAATGCTGAGAGCGTAACCCATTTTGGTTGCAAAAATTGGGAAGCATTTTGCAAGATGTATGGTTTTGATGAGGGTATGCTTGTCACCATGGATCTTGGTGATCCTGGCATCGACCAAGACAATATGGACATTTGGGTCCTTGTTGATACGCCTCCAGTTCTACCGCTATGTGAGTTTCTCAAACATAGTTAATTATTAACTAATCTATATTGTTTATTTCAAAATAGTTGACAACTTATTTCCATTGACAGCTTATTTTGATTGTTCAAAAAATGTGCGGAAAATGGTAGACAAAACCCACTACACCGATGGCTCCGAGTTAACTTATCAGGAGAAAAATCATCTGGTCGGATTTTGTACTGATCTTGAGAATTACAATATCTACAATCAAACTCCTCAACATTATGGTCAATACGTGCCACTTGTGCACGTGTTGAACTACGGTAACTACCATGGAGATACCCTGGTAAGATTTCTTACTATTACGACATCCGTGCATCTTTTGCATACTTCTAAAACTAGTACATCATTGCTAACTATGAAGTTATTACTATGTTTTTCAACAGAGAATCCCAGAGGATTGTGTGCCTCATTTGATGTATCAGAATGGCAGCCTTCAAGTTTTGAACTTATATCCAGGTCATCCTACAAATCATAACTGTCCATACCGGATTTCTAGAAGAAGTGGAGACATGCTAATCAGAGAATGGAAAAAATGTATGGACAGTCGTAAGGAGGTTCTTGGAAGCAAAACGAAGCGCCGCGCAAGAATTGGAGACAGGATGATCTCCATTCTCCATAATGGAGAGTCAGGGTCTATATTGTTTTATGCTATTTTACCTTAAATAGGGTATTTTAGGTCCTGCCTAATACTGATGATCATGTGCTAAGAACAATTAAGTAGGGTTGGTTCGATGACTATCAGGATGATGATCGTATGACTTATTATTAATAACGAGTAGAAGTTGTATGATGATGATTAGTAGGACTTGTTAGGATTAGTATTAATTTCGACAAACTCGCTACTCGCGGTCTCGAGACTTGTAATGTTCTATCTTTGTTCGGTCTTTTGATTTCGGAGACTAATATGATGAATTATATTCGGAGACTAAAATGATGAATTGTATTCAGAGACTAATCTTCTATTGTATTCGATGAATCTGTTGTTGATGTGTGATGTCTATATTTTGTCCAATTATACATTTTGTAACCTGTGCAAAAACAGAAAATTAAAAAAAAACCTAATATTCATACTAATGGCGCATCACATCATAGTGCGCCATTAGTATGCCAGAGGATACTAATGGCGAATCACTGGACAGTGCGCCATTAGTATGCCGAAGTTACTAATGGCGCATCCCGTTGTTGTGCGCCATTAGTATGCCAAAGCACCTGGGTATAGATGGCCCCCTGGGAGGCATACTAATGGCGCACTGTTGTATATACTAATGGCGCATCCGTGGTGCGCCATTAGTATACCAGATACTAATGGCGCACCAGTGGTGCGCCATTAGTAAAATATAGTAATGGCGTGCTACTAATGGCGCACCACTAATGCGCCATTAATGGCCAAATTAGGTGCGCCATTAGTAGCCCTTTTCCTAGTAGTGTGAGCATGATTGCAATGTTTTTAGTATGAATTCCTTGAATACCCATGATGCTAATGATATGCAAAGCCACAAGCTTGGGGAAGCTATGTTTGATGAAGATGATATTTTTTGTCCCCCAAGTTTTGATGAGCAAATTTATTACGATGAAAGCATGCCTCCTATTTATGATGATTATTGTGATGAAATGTATGCTATAAAGAATAAAGATAACCATGAATCTTGTCATCATGATTTTAATTTTCAATTGGATTATGCTTCACATGATAGTTATTTTGTTGAGTTTGCTCCCACTACTATTGATGAGAATAAATTTGCTTATGTGGAGAGTAGTAAAATTTCTATGCTTGTAGATCATGAAAGTAATGCTTTATGTGCTAGTTATATTTGTTGAATTTATTCATGATGCTACTGAAAATTATTATGAGGGAGGAATATATGCTTGTAGGAATTGCAATAACATCAAGTTTCCTCTCTATGTGCTTAAAGTTTTGAAGTTATGCTTGTTTTGCCTTCCTATACTAGTTGATTATTGTTCCCATAAGTTGTTTGCTCACAAAATCCCTATGCATAGGAAGTGGGTTAGACTTAAACGTGCTTGCCATGTGTTTCATGATGCTCTCGTTATGCTTCAATTCTTATCTTTTATGTGAGCATCATTGAAATCATCCTGCCTAGCTAGGGGCGTTAAACGTTAGCGCTTGTTGGGAGGCAACCCAATTTTATTTTTGTTTCTTACTTTTTGGTTCTGTTTAGTAATAAATATTTGATATAGCCTCTCTCTAGATGTGGTTTTATATTTTAATTAGTGTTTGTGCCAAGTAAGACCTATAGGATCTTCTTGGATGATAATTATTTGATCTTGCTGAAAAAGACAGAAACTTTCTGCTCACGAAACAAATTGTTAAAAATCACCAGAAAGGGATAAAATACTGATTCCAATTGCAGTAGATCAATAATAAAATTACCTAGTTTTTCCTATTTTGGCGGATTTTTCTGAGTTCCAGAAGTTTGCTTTTGATGCAGATTACTACAGACTGTTCTGTTTTTGACAGATTCTGTTTTCTATGTGTTGTTTGCTTATTTTGATGAATCTATGAGTAGTATCGGAGGGTATGAATCATGGATAAGTTGGAATACAGTACATATTACACCAATATGAATTTAGAATGAGTTCACAACAGTACCAAAAGTAGTGATTTATTTTCCTATACTAACGGAGCTTACGAGTTTTCTGTTGAGTTTTGTGTTGTGAAGTTTTCAAGTTTTGGGTAAAGATTCGATGGACTATGGAATAAGGAGTGGCAAGAGCCTAAGCTTGGGGATGCCCAAGGCACCCCAAGGTAATATTCAAGGACAACCAAGAGCCTAAGCTTGGGGATGCCCCGGATGGCATCCCCTCTTTCGTCTTCGTTCATCGGTAACTTTACTTGGAGCTATATTTTTATTCACCACATGATATGCGTTTTGCTTGGAGCGTCATTTTATTTTGTTCGTATTTGATTGATGTTATTTAGAATAATGTGTTGCATCTTTATTTTCAATAAAAATGTCAAAGATAGCTTTTACCATGCTTATTTTGCAAGTCTACATGTTGCTGTTTGAAAAATAGAAAGTTTACCGCTGTTGCAAAAATTCCCTAGAAAAATCAGAATGTGATAAAATGTTGAAACCTGTTGCATAATAAGATCTGATAAATTTACTACAGTGGGAATTTTCTTTCATAATTTTTTGAGCTAGTATGGATCTTGTTGCATTCTTTACAGACTGTACTGTTATGGCAGATTGCTGTTATGTTTGCATTGTTTGCATATGTTTGCGTGTTTGATGATTCTATTTGAGGATAGGAGTATTAAATATGCAGAGGTATTTAGTATGCAATGTTGAATAATAATTTTAGTGATTTGTTACAGCAGAAAATGATAAGGTTTTTGCATTGGTTTATACTAACTTATCTCACGAGTTCTTGTTGAGTTTGGTGTGGATGAAGCTTTCGTGATTTAGGAAACCGTGATATGAGAGGAATTAAGGAGACACGAAAACTCAAGCTTGGGGATGCCCAAGGCACCCCAAGATAATATTTCAAAAAGTCTCAAGCATCTAAGCTTGGGGATGCCTCGGTAGGCAGCCCACCTTTCTTCTTCAACAATTATCGGTTAGTATCGGTTGAGCCTAAGTTTTTGCTTCTTCACATGATGAGTGCTATCCTTGAAAATGTTGTTTTATTTTGTTTTGCTTGCTGTTTGAATAATATCCCAAGATCTGAAATTCTTAAATGAGAGAGAGAGTGTTCACATAGCTACATAATTATTTAACTACTCATTGATCTTCACTTATATCTTTTTGGAGTAGTTTGTTATTTACTCGTGTGCTTCACTTATATCCTATAAGTAAATGGTTGAATGATTTGAATGTCATAAATCTGAAATTATATATGTTTCATATGCCTTTCCCATGGGGAGTAATGCCTTCACATATAAGAAGTAGAGGTGGTAAATTTTTTGAAGGTTAGCAAACATTGTATTGGTTACTTGAACAATTCATGAAATAATATTGAAGGAAGAGAGATTTCACATATAAATATACTATCTTAGACATCTTCTATGATTGTGAGCCCCATTAATTATTTTCAAACCTGACAAAATTAGTTGAAATTGGACAAGGAAGACAACATAATGAGTTATGCTTGGGTATATTTGTATAGAAGTTATATTGTTATGGATCCTCTAACATGTGGTGCTTGCTATTTAGAATCCTTTGTTAGCCAAAATATCTGTACTAAGCAGGAATACTGCTTGTGCATCCAAATCCCTTGAACCAAGTTTCTTCCATGAGCGTCCACCATACCTACCTATATGCGGTATTTACCTGCCGTTCCAAGTAAATTTGCATGTGCCAAACTCTAAACCTTCAAATAATAACCTGTTTTGTATGCCCGAATCGCTCATGTAGTGACTAGGGGCTAGGACTATCTTCCATGCTAGGTGGGTTATTCTCACGATGAGTGGACTCCGCTAATCATTCACGAGAAAATGGCTGGTAACTGGGATGCCCAGTCCTATGATCAAAAGATCAAAAACAAATTCGCAAATAATTTAAACAAAACTCCCCCAGGAATGTTGATAGCTGGACGGCACCCGTTGTTTCGGACAAGCCGTGGAGTGTGAATGTTGGTGGAGGGGGAGTAAAAACTTTACCTTTCTGCGTGGGAACCGCCTATAATGTATGTAGCATGGAAGATATTGGGAACTCTTGGTCGTTATGTTGACAATGAAAGCATACCTCTCAAAATTATTTTCATCTCTACTTTTGCTTCGAGCTGTGGCACCTCTGCAAATCCCTGCTTCCCTCTGCGAAGGGCCTATCTTTTACATTTATGCAAGAGTCAGTAGTATTCCTTCTCATTCCAACCTACTCTTTAGTTGGCAAGCATCATGTGATAGAAAGATCTAAGCATATATGGCCATTCAAATATATTTGATCATGAATTATTATTGTTGACAATTATCTATATGATAAGTAAGTTGGGAGGCGAAACATTAAGCCCCTATCTTTCTCTGTGTTCGATGGATGCTATTTGTCCTAAAAATATGCTTTGAGTGGTAGCCATCATGGAAGACTATATGATAGTTGAGTGTGTGGGATTTGCTAAATCAAAGCTCTGACATAGACCCTTTCTGAAAATAAGATGAATTGTAATTGTTTGATGACTAATAACACGGTTTGCTAGTTCTCAAGAAAGTTTATGGTCTATGCTTTAACATGTGAATAGCTTGTTACTTGATCGTGAGAAGTTTTATGAGATGAGCTGCTGTTATGACATATAATGATGCTAGAAAAGGTGATTGGAATTATAATTGATCAAACTTGTGCACCTGCTAGCATTCACACTTCATAAATTATTTCTTTTATCATTTACCTACTCGAGGACGAGTAGGAATTAAGCTTGGAGATGCTGATACATCTCCAACCTATCTATAATTTATGAAGCATTCATGCTATTATATTATCTGTTTTGGATGTCTATGGGCTTTATTATACACTTTTATATCACTTTTGGGACTAACCTATTAACCGGAGGCCCAGCCCAAATTGCTTTTTTCATGCCTATTTCAGTGTTTCGAAGAAAAGGAATATCAAATGGAGTCCAAACGGAATGAAACCTTCGGGAGCGTGATTTTTGGAACGAACGTGATCCAGGAGACTTGGAGTTGAAGTCAAGGAAGCGTCAAGGTGGCCACGAGGCAGGGAGGCGCGCCCCCCACCCTCGTGGGCCCCTCGTGTCTCCCCTGACCGACTTCTTTCGCCTATATAAGTCCATATACCCTATAAACTTTGGAGAACAGAATAGATCGGGAGTTCCGCCGTCGCAAGCCTCTGTAGACACCAAAAACCCATCGGGACCCTGTTCCGGCACCCTGCCGGAGGGGGGATCCCTCACCGGTGGCCATCTTCATCATCCCGGCTCTCTCCATGACGAGGAGGGAGTAGTTCACCCTCGGGTCTGAGGGTATGTACCAGTAGCTGTTGGTGATCGTAGGAGAATTTTAAAATTTCCTACGCATCACCAAGATTAATCTATGGAGTATACTAGCAACGAGGGGAAAGGAGTGCATCTACATACCCTTGTAGATCGCGAGCGGAAGCGTTCTAATGAACGGGGTTGATGGAGTCGTACTCGTCGTGATCCAAATCACCGATGACCGAGTGCCGAACGGACGGCACCTCCGCGTTCAACACACGTATGGAGCAGCGACGTCTTCTCCTTCTTGATCCAGCAAGGGGGAAGGAGAGGTTGATGGAGATCCAGCAGCACGACGGCGTGGTGGTGGATGTAGCGGGATCCCGGCAGGGATTCGCCAAGCACAAGCGGGAGGGAGAGGTGTTGCAGGGGGAGAGGGAGGCGCCAGGGGCTGGTATGTTGCTGCCCTCCCTCCCCCCCACTATATATAGGCCCCCTGGGAGGGGGGCGCCGGCCCTGGATCCCATCTACAAGGGGGGGCGGCGGCCAAGGGGGAAGGGGGGGTGGCTTCCCCCCCAAGCCAAGTGGGGCGCCCCCCACCCCTAGGGTTTCCAAGCCTAGGCGCAGAGGGAGGCCCAAAGGGGGCGCCCCAGCCCACTAAGAGCTGGTTCCCTTCCCACTTCAGCCCATGGGGCCCTCCGGGATAGGTGGCCCCACCCGGTGGACCCCCGGGACCCTTCCGGTGGTCCCGGTACAATACCGATAACCCCCGAAACTTTCCCGGTGGCCAAAACTGGACTTCCTATATATAATTCTTCACCTCCGGACCACTCCGGAACTCCTCGTGATGTCCGGGATCTCATCCAGGACTCCGAACAACTTTCGGGTTTCCGCATACTCATATCTCTACAATCCTAGCATCACCGAACCTTAAGTGTGTAGACCCTACGGGTTCAGGAGACATGCAGACATGACCGAGACGCCTCTCCGGTCAATAACCAACAGCGGAATCTGGATACCCATGTTGGCTCCCACATGTTCCACGATGATCTCATCGGATGAACCACGATGTCGAGGATTCAATCAATCCCATATACAATTCCCTTTGTCAATCGGTATGTTACTTGCCCGAGATTCGATCGTCGGTATCCCAATACCTTGTTCAATCTCGTTACCAGCAAGTCTCTTTACTCGTACCGCAATGCATGATCCCGTGACTAACTCCTTAGTCACATTGAGCTCATTATGATGATGCATTACCGAGTGGGCCCAGAGATACCTCTCCGTCACACGGAGTGACAAATCCCAGTCTCGATCCGTGCCAACTCAACAGACACTTTCGGAGATACCCGTAGTGTACCTTTATAGTCACCCAGTTACGTTGTGACGTTTGGCACACCCAAAGCACTCCTACAGTATCCGGGAGTTGCACGATCTCATGGTCTAAGGAAAAGATACTTGACATTGGAAAAGCTCTAGCAAACGAACTACACGATCTTTGAGCTATGCTTAGGATTGGGTCTTGTCCATCACATCATTCTCCTAATGATGTGATCCCGTTATCAATGACATCCAATGTCCATAGTCAGGAAACCATGACTATCTGTTGATCAACGAGCTAGTCAACTAGAGGCTTACTAGGGACACGTTGTGGTCTATGTATTCACACATGTATTACGATTTCCGGATAACACAATTATAGCATGAACAATAGACAATTATCATGAACAAAGAAATATAATAATAACCATTTATTATTGCCTCTAGGGCATATTTCCAACAGTCTCCCACTTGCACTAGAGTCAATAATCTAGTTACATTGTGATGAATCGAACACCCATAGCGTCCTGGTGTTGATCATGTTTTGCTCTAGGGAGAGGTTTAGTCAATGGATCTGCTACATTCAGGTCCATATGTACTTTACAAATATCTATGTCTCCATTTTGAACACTTTCACGAATGGAGTTGAAGCGACGCTTGATATGCCTGGTCTTCCTGTGAAACCTGGGCTCCTTGGCAAGGGCAATAGCTCCAGTGTTGTCACAGAAGAGAGTCATCGGGCCCGACGCATTGGGAATCACCCCTAGGCCGGTAATGAACTCCTTTATCCAGACTGCTTCCTGTGCTGCCTCTAAGGCCGCCATGTACTCCGCTTCACATGTAGATCCCGCCACGACGCTTTGCTTGCAACTGCACCAGCTTACTGCCCCTCCATTCAAAATATACACGTATCCGGTTTGTGACTTCGAGTCATCCAGATCTGTGTCGAAGCTAGCATCGACGTAACCCTTTACGACGAGCTCTTCTTCACCTCCATAAACGAGAAACATATCCTTAGTCCTCTTCAGGTACTTCAGGATATTCTTGACCGCTGTCCAGTGTTCCATGCCGGGATTACTTTGGTACCTTCTACCAAACTTACGGCAAGGTTTACATCAGGTCTGGTACACAGCATGGCATACATAATAGACCCTATGGCCGAGGCATAGGGGATGACACTCATCTTTTCTCTATCTTCTGCCGTGGTCGGGCATTGAGCCATGCTCAATTGCACACCTTGCAATACAGGCAAGAACCCCTTCTTGGACTGATCCATATTGAACTTCTTCAATATCTTGTCAAGGTACGTACTCTGTGAAAGACCAATGAGGCGTCTTGATCTATCTCTATAGATCTTGATGCCTAATATATAAGCAGCTTTTCCAAGGTCCTTCATTGAAAAACACTTATTCAAGTAGGCCTTTATACTTTTCAAGAATTCTATATCATTTCCCATCAATAGTATGTCATCCACATATAATATGAGAAATGCTACAGAGCTCCCACTCACTTTCTTGTAAACACAGGCTTCTCCATAAGTCTGTGTAAACCCAAACGCTTTGATCATCTCATCAAAGCGAATGTTCCAACTCCGAGATGCTTGCACCAGCCCATAGATTGAGCGCTGGAGCTTGCATACTTTGTTAGCATTCTTAGGATCGACAAAACCTTCCGGCTGCATCATATACAGTTCTTCCTTAAGGAAGCCGTTAAGGAATGCCGTTTTGACGTCCATTTGCCATATCTCATAATCATAGAATGCGGCAATTGCTAACATGATTCGGACGGATTTCAGCTTCGCTACGGGTGAGAAAGTCTCATCGTAGTCAACCCCTTGAACTTGTCGATAACCCTTAGCGACAAGTCGAGCCTTATAGATGGTCACATTACCATCCGCGTCTGTCTTCTTCTTAAAGATCCATTTATTTTCTATGGCTCACCGATCATTGGGCAAGTCAGTCAAAGTCCATACTTTGTTTTCATACATGGATCCTATCTCGGATTTCATGGCTTCTAGCCATTTGTCGGAATCCGGGCCCGCCATTGCTTCTTCATAGTTCGAAGGTTCACCGTTGTCTAACAACATGATTTCCAGGATAGGGTTGCCGTACCACTCTGGTGCGGAACGTGTCCTTGTGGACCTACGAAGTTCAGCAGTAACTTGATCCGAAGCTTCATGACCATCATCATTAACTTCATCCCCAGTCGGTGTAGGCACCACAGGAACATCTTCCCGCGCTGCGCTACTTTCTGGTTCGGAAGGGGTGACTATCACCTCATCAAGTTCCACTTTCCTCCCACTTAATTCTTTCGAGAGAAACTCTTTCTCCAGAAAGGACCCGTTCTTGGCAACAAAGATCTTGCCTTCGGGCCTTAGGTAGAAGGTATACCCAATGGTTTCCTTAGGGTATCCTATGAAGACGCATTTTTCCGACTTGGGTTCGAGCTTTTTAGGTTGAAGTTTCTTGACATAAGCATCGCATCCCCAAACTTTTAGAAACGACAGCTTAGGTTTCTTCCCAAACCATAATTCATACGGTGTTGTCTCAACGGATTTCGACGGAGCCCTATTTAAAGTGAATGCGGCAGTCTCTAAAGCATAGCCCCAAAATGAGAGCGGTAGATCGGTAAGAGACATCATAGATCGCACCATATCCAATAGAGTGCGATTACGACGTTCGGACACACCATTTCGCTGAGGTGTTCCAGGCGGCGTGAGTTGTGAAACGATTCCACATTTCCTTAAGTGTGTGCCAAATTCGTGACTTAAATATTCTCCTCCACGATCTGATCGTAGGAACTTTATTTTTCTGTCACGTTGATTCTCAACCTCACTCTGAAATTCCTTGAACTTTTCAAAGGTTTCAGACTTGTGTTTCATTAGGTAGACATACCCATATCTACTTAAGTCATCAGTGAGAGTGAGAACATAACGATATCCTCCGCAAGCCTCAACACTCATTGGACCGCACACATCGGTATGTATGATTTCCAATAAGTTGGTTGCTCGCTCCATTGTTCCGGAGAACGGAGTCTTGGTCATCTTACCCATGAGGCATGGTTCGCACGTGTCAAATGATTCGTAATCAAGAGACTCCAAAAGTCCATCTGCATGGAGCTTCTTCATGCGTTTGACACCAATGTGACCAAGGCGGCAGTGCCACAAGTATGTGGGACTATCGTTATCAACTTTACATCTTTTGGTATTCACACTATGAATATGTGTAACATCATGTTCGAGATTCATCAAGAATAAACCATTGACCAGCGGGGCATGACCATAAAACATATCTCTCATATAAATAGAACAACCATTATTCTCGGATTTAAATGAGTAGCCATCTCGAATTAAACGAGATCCAGATACAATGTTCATGCTCAAAGCTGGTACTAAATAACAATTATTGAGGTTTAAAACTAATCCCGTAGGTAAATGCAGAGGTAGCATGCCGACGGCGATCACATCGACCTTGGAACCATTCCCGACGCGCATCATCACCTCGTCCTTTGCCAGTCTCCGCTTATCCGCAGTTCCTGTTTTGAGTTACAAATATGAGCAACCGCACCGGTATCAAATACCCAGGAGCTACTACGAGTACTGGTAAGGTACACATCAATTACATGTATATCACATATACCTTTGGTGTTGCCGGCCTTCTTGTCCGCTAAGTATTTGGGGCAGTTCCGCTTTCAGTTACCACTTCCCTTGCAATAAAAGCACTCAGTCTCAGGCTTGGGTCCATTCCTTGGCTTCTTCCCGGCAACCGGCTTACCGGGCGCGGCAACTCCCTTGCCGTCCTTCTTGAAGTTCTTCTTACCCTTGCCCTTCTTGAACTTAGTGGTTTTATTCACCATCAACACTTGATGTTCCTTTTTGATCTCCACCTCCGCTTATTTCAGCATTGAATATACCTCAGGAATGGTCTTCTCCATCCCTTGCATATTGAAGTTCATCACAAAGCTCTTGTAGCTTGGTGGAAGCGACTGAAGGATTCTGTCAATGACCGCGTCATCCGGGAGATTAACTCCCAGCTGAGACAAGCGGTTGTGTAACCCAGACATTCTGAGTATGTGCTCACTAACAGAACTATTTTCCTCCATTTTACAGCTGAAGAACTTATCGGAGACTTCATATCTCTCGACCCGGGCATGAGCTTGGAAAACCATTTTCAGCTCTTCGAACATCTCATATGCTCCATGCTTCTCAAAACCCTTTTGGAGCCCCGGTTCTAAGCTGTAAAGCATGCCGCACTGAACGAGGGAGTAATCATCAGCACGTGATTGCCAAGCGTTCATAACGCCTTGGTTCTCTGGGATGGGTGGTTCACCTAGCGGTGCTTCTAGGACATAATCTTTCTTGGCAGCTATGAGGATGATCCTCAGGTTCCGGACCCAGTCCGTATAGTTACTGCCATCATCTTTCAGCTTGGTTTTCTCTAGGAACACGTTGAAGTTGAGGACAACGTGGGCCATTTGATCTACAAGACATATTGTAAAGATTTTAGACTAAGTTCATGATAATTAAGTTCATCTAATAAAGTTATACAATGAACTCCCACTCAGATAGACATCCCTCTAGTCATCTAAGTGAAACATGATCCGAGTTAACTAGGCCGTGTCCGATCATCACGTGAGACGGACTAGTCAAGATCGGTGAACATCTCCATGTTGATCGTATCTTCTATACGACTCATGCTCGACCTTTCGGTCTTCTGTGTTCCGAGGCCATGTCTGTACATGCTAGGCTCGTCAAGTCAACCTAAGTGTATTGCGTGTGTTCCGAGGCCATGTCTGTACATGCTAGGCTCGTCAACACCCGTTGTATGCGAACGTTAGAATCTATCACACCCGATCATCACGTGGTGCTTCGAAACAACGAACCTTCGCAACGGTGCACAGTTAGGGGGAACACTTTCTTGAAATTATTATAGGGGATCATCTTACTTACTACCGTCGTTCTAAGCAAATAAGATGCAAAACATGATAAACATCACATGCAATCAAATAGTGACATGATATGGCCAATATCATTTTGCTCCTTTCATCTCCATCTTCGGGGCGCCATGATCATCTTCGTCACCGGCATGACACCATGATCTCCATCATCATGATCTCCATCATTGTGTCTTGATGAAGTTGTCACACCAACGATTACTTCTACTTCTATGGCTAACGCGTTTAGCAATAAAGTAAAGTAATTTACATGGCGTTATTCAATGACACGCAGGTCATACAAAAATAAAGACAACTCCTATGACTCCTGCCGGTTGTCATACTCATCGACATGCAAGTCGTGATTCCTATTACAAGAATATGATCAATCTCATACATCACATATATCATTCATCACATCTTCTGGCCATATCACATCACAAGGCACATGCTGCAAAAACAAGTTAGACGTCCTCTAATTGTTGTTGCAAGTTTTTTTACGTGGCTTGTATAGGTTTCTAGCAAGAACGTTTCTTACCTACGTAAAACCACAACGTGATATGCCAATTTCTATTTACCCTTCATAAGGACCCTTTTCATCGAATCCGTTCCGACTAAAGTGGGAGAGACAGACACCCGCTAGCCACCTTATGCAACTAGTGCATGTCAGTCGGTCGAACCTGTCTCACGTAAGCGTACGTGTAAGGTCGGTCCGGGCCGCTTCATCCCACAATACCGCCGAAACAAGATAAGACTAGTAGCGGCAAGAAGAATTGGCAACATCTACACCCACAACTGCATAGTAACTACGCATAGGCCTGGCTCATGATGCCACTGTTGGTGATCGTAGCAGAATTTTAAAATTTCCTACGCATCACCAAGATCCATCTATGGAGTATACTAGCAACGAGGGGAAAGGAGTGCATCTACATACCCTTGTAGATCGCGAGCGGAAGCGTTCTAATAAACGGGGTTGATGGAGTCGTACTCGTCATGATCCAAATCACCGATGACCGAGTGCCGAACGGACGGCACCTCCGTGTTCAACACACGTACGGAGCAGCGATGTCTCCTCCTTCTTGATCCAGCAAGTGGGAAGGAGAGGTTGATGGAGATCCAGCAGCACGACGGCGTGGTGGTGGATGTAGCGGGATCCCGGCAGGGCTTCGCCAAGCACAAGCGGGAGGGAGAGGTGTTGCAGGGGGAGAGGGAGGCGCCAGGGGCTGGTATGTTGCTGCCCTCCCTCCCCCCACTATATATAGGCCCCCTGGGAGGGAGGGCGCCGGCCCTGGATCCCATCTACAAGGGGGGGGGCGGCCAAGGGGGAAGGGGGGTGGCTTCCCCCCCAAGCCAAGTGGGGCGCCCCCCACCCCTAGGGTTTCCAACCCTAGGCGCAGGGGGAGGCCCAAAGGGGGTGCCCCAGCCCACTAAGGGCTGGTTCCCTTCCCACTTCAGCCCATGGGGCCCTCCGGGATAGGTGGCCCCACCCGGTGGACCCCCGGGACCCTTCCGGTGGTCCCGGTACAATATCGATAACCCCCGAAACTTTCCCGGTGGCCGAAACTGGACTTCCTATATATAATTCTTCACCTCCGGACCATTCCGGAACTCCTCGTGACGTCCGGGATCTCATCCGGGACTCCGAACAACTTTCGGGTTTCCGCATACTCATATCTCTACAACCCTAGCGTCACCGAACCTTAAGTGTGTAGACCCTACAGGTTCGGGAGACATGCAGACATGACCGAGACGCCTCTCCGGTCAATAACCAACAGCGGGATCTGGATACCCATGTTGGCTCCCACATGTTCCACGATGATCTCATCGGATGAACCACGATGTCGAGGATTCAATCAATCCCATATACAATTCCCTTTGTCAATCGGTATGTTACTTGCCCGAGATTCGATCGTCGGTATCCCAATACCTTGTTCAATCTCGTTACCGGCAAGTCTCTTTACTCGTACCGCAATGCATGATCCCGTGACTAACTCCTTAGTCACATTGAGCTCATTATGATGATGCATTACCGAGTGGGCCCAAAGATACCTCTCCGTCACACGGAGTGACAAATCCCAGTCTCAATCCGTGCCAACTCAACAGACACTTTCGGAGATACCTGTAGTGTACCTTGATAGCCACCCAGTTACGTTGTGACGTTTGGCACACCCAAAGCACTCCTACGGTATCCGGGAGTTGCACGATCTCATGGTCTAAGGAGAAGATACTTGACATTCGAAAAGCTCAAGCAAACGAACTACACGATCTTTGAGCTATGCTTAGGATTGGGTCTTGTCCATCACATCATTCTCCTAATGATGTGATCCCGTTATCAATGACATCCAATGTCCATAGTCAGGAAACCATGACTATCTGTTGATCAACGAGCTAGTCAACTAGAGGCTTACTAGGGACACGTTGTGGTCTATGTATTCACACATGTATTACGATTTCCGGATAACACAATTATAGCATGAACAATAGACAATTATCATGAACAAAGAAATATAATAATAACCATTTATTATTGCCTCTAGGGCATATTTCCAACAGTAGCTATGTGTTTGATCTCTCTCTCTCTCGTGTTCTTGATTTGGCACGATCTTGATGTATCGCGAGCTTTGCTATTATAGTTGGATCTTATGATGTTTCTCCCCCTCTACTCTCTTGTAATGGATTGAGTTTTCCCTTTGAAGTTATCTTATCTGATTGAGTCTTTAAGGATTTGAGAACACTTGATGTATGTCTTGCATGTGCTTATCTGTGGTGACAATGGGATATTCACGTGATCTACTTGATGTATGTTTTGGTGATCAACTTGCGGGTTCAGTGACCTTGTGAACTTATGCATAGGGGTTGGCACACGTTTTTGTCTTGACTCTCCGGTAGAAACTTTGGGGCACTCTTTGAAGTTCTTTGTGTTGGTTGAATAGATGAATCTGAGATTGTGTGATGCATATCGTATAATCATACCCACGGATACTTGAGGTGACATTGAAGTATCTAGGTGACATTAGGGTTTTGGTTGATTTGTGTCTTAAGGTGTTATTCTAGTACGAACTCTATGATAGATCGAACGGAAAGAATAGCTTCGCGTTATTTTACTACGGACTCTTGAATAGATCTATCAGAAAGGATAACTTTGAGGTGGTTTCGTACCTACAATAATCTCTTGGTTTGTTCTCCGCTATTAGTGACTTTGGAGTGACTCTTTGTTGCATGTTGAGGGATAGCTATATGATCCAATTATGTTATTATTGTTGAGAGAACTTGCACTAGTGAAAGTATGAACCCTAGGCCTTGTGTCTTAGCATTGCAATACCATTTACGCTCACTTTTATCGCTTACTACCTTGCTATTTTTATAATTTCAGATTACAAAAACCTATATCTACCATCCATATTGCAATTGTATCACCATCTCTTCGCCGAATTAGTGCACCTATACAATTTACCATTGTATTGAGTGTGTTGGGGACACAAGAGACTCTTTGTTATTTGGTTGCAGGGTTGTTTGAGAAAGACCATCTTCAACCTACGCCTCCCACGGATTGATAAACCTTAGGTCATCCACTTGAGAGAAATTTGCTACTGTCCTACAAACCTCTGCACTTGGAGGCCCAACAACGTCTACAAGAAGAAGGCTGCGTAGTAGACATCAGGTACTTCCTCCCCCAACTAATCAGCCACCGCCGATGCCTTCTCTGCCTCCGCAGCAGCCTTCTGTGCCTCCTCCTTATACTGGGACGGCGGCGGCATGACAGCTTTTCCCCAAGCCGCCGTCGAGTCCGAATCGCCATCGGGGTTGGGGCCCCACTTGCCATCGGGGTCGCATTGCGGGCGGCGGCCACCGTTAAAACGGCCACCACCGCCGGAGCCGTCGGCACCTTCTCCGCCATCGCCGCCGCCAGAGCAGGTCGCCATGAGTAGAGCGGGAGGAACGCGCGGGAGAAAACTGAATCGGGGATTGCAGAGGGAAACGGCGGGCGCGTGACCTAATACACGGGCAGCGAAATGGCCGTCGCCCTCCGCCTAACGTCATCCGTCAGCCCGCGCCACGTCGACCCGACAGGTAGGTCCCACCTGTCGGTTTTGCTATTTCCGCGGCTAAATCGGCCGGTCAGTGCTCCGCGTTACTGATTAGTCTCAGAGTTGGTGGTTTTTTGTGACATGGCTCAAATCTGGTATTGACCTGTTACCCTAGCCCAAGTGTGTGGTGGTTTTGCGTAAATAACTCAAGAATTGACATGTTTTTTCTTTTATATCGATGTCTTCTTCTTTCTTATATATTATCCAGTTTTTTTCTAATACTATGCGTTTCTAAGTATTGTAGTATCTGATGATTAAATGTGGCAAACCATCTTGTCAGTTTGTTCAGTTGCTAGCTTCACCTGATTATTTGATAAGCTTGGAGCTCGCACTGCGCTGGTTATATTGAATGGAATGGTCGCATTATATAGTAAACTTACCAGTCGATTATTCTGTTGCAATCCATTCTTCGGCATGTGTCCATTGCTCTATCATTGTCAGGTTTATGTCCCAGATTGTGTTGCTCTCTTTTTTTGGGGTAACCGGTGCTGTGCAAGGCCGTGTTGCAGAGTTGCAGGCTACTCTCAATACCCTTTTGTGTGTGTGTGATAAATGCACCCACTGCAGACAAATATATTTTTGAAGTGTGGTTACAGGTTACACTGTCAATTCAGTGTACAAGTCAGCGCCTGCATTAACTTATCCCAGTGTGTCTGCTATCTTAAACCAGTGAACAGCTGAAGCTCTTCTTCTATAGCAGTTGCATGAGCTGCCTTAACTGATTTTTTTAAATATATTTTCGGCCCAAGGTTGCAGTTCTTCTAGAGCAATTAAGCGGGCATCTTTAACTGAAATTTTTGATTTTCCGCGCAAGGTTGCAGTTCTTCTAGAGCAATTACATGAGCATCCTTAACTGAATTATTTGATTTTCCGCGCAAGGTTGCATTTCTTATTGTACCAGAGCTCACCGATGGACTGGCTGAGTCAGTACATGGCGATCCGGCAGCAAGAGTTCCTCCATTCTTATCCTGACTTTAGTAGCTGAGGTTGGAGCGAGGTTAACTAGAACTGAAATTCAGTTCAGAAAACCCAGTAGACACTGATGGAAAAACATGAAGCGTCTTTGAAAAACAATGAAAGGAAACCAAAAGGAGGAATACCATAGAGAAAAAGGTTTGAAAATAAATCAAAATTGGGCGGAAAGAATAGAAGGAACATACTAGGTTGAAATAAAAGATGAAAATGTTTGGAACAAGTTGCCAAAAGAAAATACAGTAAGCCATGCTCAGGGTATATTCAGAATAACATTACCTGCTTCTCGCAGACTTGCATCAGTTTCCCCGTATGTAGACATGAAAAAACATTTTGTAAATATGTTTCCCTATCCATTAAATGTGTTACCTACTTAGGGAAAAATATGTGTTTATCCAACTCATGCAAAATGTTCTTGTTCCGAGAAAAAGCATGATAAAGCCTATTGTGCTAGAATCAACTTATTCTGTTCAAAATATATGTACACACACGTGATAATTTTTTATTTCTCAAAAAAAATTCATAAAACTGCATGAAAATATTACCCAAGTATCGGTGGAACTCAAGAAAGCTAATTAAAATAAAATAAAAGGTAAAATATAATTATAAAACAAATTAAAAGTATTATAAACTCCATGAGAAAAAATATATAAGAGGAATATAAAACTAAAAAGTAAAAAAACATGAAACCAAAATACAAAAATACTGGAAAATCAAACAAGGACATTTTGTTGGGCTTTGTTAAGGTAAGCTAGTGAGTTTTTTCTTTGACCCTTAAGCTAGCTGATTTCTTTTTGTGACATCAAACTTGCTGAATTTTTTTGCAAGAAAACATCCGATCTATTCATCTTCAATCATGGTAGTACAACGAACACTAGAAATAAAAAAAAATACATCCTGATTCATAGACAACCTAGCGACGGCTACAAGCAACTGAAGCGAGCCGAAGATGTGCCGCCGTCATCGCCCCTCCCTCACCGAAGCCGGGCAAAACTTGTTTATAGTAGATAGTCCGAAAGTCATCGTGCTAAGGCCCCATAGGACCAACAACGCTTCAGAACAACAACCGCCGCCGATGAAGTGTAGCGTAGATCGGAAGGATCCAACCTGAAGACACGCGAACGTAGACGAACGACGAACAGATCCGAGCCAATCCACCAAAGGCAGATCCACCGGAGACACATCCCACACGCCCACCGAAGATGCTAGATGCACCACTGGAACGGGGGCTAGGCGGGGAGAACTTTGTTCCATCTTCAAGGAGTCGCCGCCGTCTCGCCTTCTTGAGCAGGACACAAACCCTAACAAAACTCGAAAACGCAACTATGAACGGAGCCCTCCCACCAACAAGGTCCGGGATCTACTGCGCCTCCATGGCTCTAAGGCCACCACAGACGAGAAGGACCAGCGGCGGCGCGCGGCGGGAGGCGGAGGAGTGGCTGCTTGAGCCCCTACGTGCGCGCGTTGTATAACTTGCTGATTTTGTTAATTGTGATGATCCATCATGGTAATCAAAATGTTATTGTTTTAAGAAAAAGCATGATAAAATCATTTGTTCTACAATTAATGTACTCTGTTCCAAATATATACACAAACATGAGATAATTCTTTTTATTTCTCAAACAAATTATAAAACAGCATAAAAATATTGTGTACCGGTGGAACACATGAAAGCTTATTGTAGAGAGGATATTTGGTGCAACTCATTGTATTCCATGGAGTAGGTTACATTATATACATAGGATGTCTTGCGTGACCAGGTAACTAATCCTACCATATCTCTAGGAGTTAGCTATACAAGGCTAGAGAAGATAAGAACCCCCCCCCCCCACCGCAGTCAAAGCGTCGGCGTCGGCGATGCAAAGACTGGAACGAAACTCCTGGAATGCAGCGGTTGGAAGCCCCTTGGTCATAATGTCGGCAAACTGCTGGGTGGTCGGTACCTGAAGAACACGAAGCTGACCCAACTGTACCTTCTCGCGGACGAAGTGAACAACAAGTTCAATATGCTTAGTGCGCTTGTGCTGCACTGGGTTGGCCGTGAGATAGGTGGCCGAAACATTATCACAGTAAACCACTGTGGCTTTCGGGGTGGAAACCCGAAGTTCGCCAAGTAACTGACGGAGCCAACATGTCTCGGCAACAACATTGGCGACGGCACGGTACTCGGCCTCGGCACTCGAGCGGGAGACGGTGGGCTGCCGCTTGGAGGTCCAAGAAATGAGAGAGTCACCGAAGAAGACACAATATCCTGATGTGGACCGTCGAGTGTCAGGACAGCCAGCCCAATCCGCATCAGTGTAAGCGAGCAGCTCGGTGGAGGTAGAGGCACGAAGACGAAGTCCAAAGGTCGGTGTGCCACGAATATACCGAAGAATGCGCTTGACCAAGGACCAGTGAACATCACGGGGCGAGTGCATATGCAAGCAAACTTGCTGGACTGCAGACTGAATGTCTGGTCTGGTGAGCGTGAGATACTGAAGAGCACCAACAATACTGCGGTAGAGAGCGGCATCGGTAGCAGGTTGCCCAGCAGTGGCAGAAAGCTTCGGCTTGGCCTCAGCAGGTGTGGCAGCAGGTTTGCAGTCGGTCATACCAGCACGCTCCAGGAGATCAAGAACATACTGTCCTTGATGGAGAAAAAATCCGGAGGCATCTCGTCACACATTAATGCCGAGGAAGAAGTGCAATGCGCCCATGTCCTTCAGCCAAAACTCAGAACCAAGACGACCGATGATGTCGCGAAGTATGTCCGCGCGAGAGGCGGTGATGACAATATCGTCCACATACAAGAGAAGCATGGCGACATGATCAGCTCGATGAAGCACAAATAGCGACGTGTCCGAGGTGGTGCTGCGAAACCCAAGAGCAGTGAGGAATGCTGCAACGCGGTGATACCAAGCACGAGGCGCCTGCTTCAGACCATAGAGAGACTGTGAGAGCAAGCAGACATCATCAGGCCGAGTGGGATCAACAAAACCAGTAGGCTGCTGACATAGAACACGCTCCTGGAGATGACCATAAAGAAAAGCATTGTTGATGTCGAGCTGATGAACAGGCCAATGACGAGATGCAGCGAGCTGAAGGACAACACGAATCGTGGCGGGTTTCACAACCGGAGAAACAGTCTCCGAGAAATCAACGCCGGCACGTTGTGCGAAGCCACAAACAACCCAACGGGCCTTGTACCTGTCCAAAGAGCCATCCAGAAGGAACTTATGCCGAAATACCCACTTGCCAGTAATGATGTTAGCTCCAGGGGGACGGGGAACTAGCGTCCAAGTCCGGTTGGCGACGAGGGCATCATACTCAGAGCGCATGGCGGCAAGCCAATGCGGATCACTCAACGCAGAACGCACCGAGCGCGGTACGGGTGAGACGGCAGTGACGCTGAGGTTATGATAGCGAGGGTTCGGTTGCCGGATCCCGTCCTTGGCACGTGTCACCATAGAATGATGAGGCGGCGGAGGCGGTGGCGGAGCCCGCCGTCGAGGAGGAGCCACGGCCTCGGGAGAAGGCGGGGCGACGGTGACAGCTGGTGACGAGGCGGCAGGCAAAGCCGGAGACAGGACCGCCGATGAGGACGGCGTGACCGCAGCCGAGACGGCGGGTGACGAGGGCGACGAGGCCGCAGGTGGCGACGACGAAACCGCGGGCAAGGCCGCGGGTGGCAGCACCAGCGATGGCGACGGGGCCACGGACGAAGCCGCGGGTGGCCGTACCAGCAGCGGCGATGGAGCCGCGGACGAGGCCGCGGGTGGCCGCGATGGCGACGGCGATAGGGCCGCGGGTGACCGCGATGGCGACAGCGACAGGGCCGCAGGTGGAGCCGCGGGTGGCGGGGAGGCCGCGACGTGCATGGGCGACGCCGACCAAGGCAATGTCGGCTCCTCCTGAACCGGCGAGCGAGGCCCCGCCGAGAGGCCTGATGGGCCCGCCAAAGAAGAGGGCGGGCGCGGCGAAGGAAGCGCAAGGGCTCCCTGAGACCGTCGAGTGGGAGCATCCGAGGTCGGAGCTGCTGTCGATGAAACCTGCTCAAATGGAAAAACAGCTTCATCAAAGTAAACGTGTCGTGAGACGAACACTCGACGAGAGACCGGGTCGAAGCAGCGAAAGCCTTTGGTGTTGGGTTGATAGCCAAGAAAGACACAAGCGAGAGAGCGTGGTGCGAGCTTGTGGGGCGCGGTAGCGGCCATATTGGGATAACACATGCAACGAAAGACGTGGAGATCATCATAGGATGGAGGAGACCCAAACAGAAGATGGTGAGGGGTATAGTTCCAGCGTGGTTTACAAGGCCGGAGGTTGAGAAGGAGAGTGGCGGTGGCGAGTGCATCGGGCCAAAAGCGAGGTGGCATGTGTGCATGAAAGAGCAAAGCGCGGACACTCTCATTGAGGGTGTGGAGAACACGTTCGGCACGGCCGTTTTGTTGGGATGTGTATGGACAAGTTAAGCGAAATATGGTGCCATGAGTGGATAGGAGATGGCGAATGGCGAGGTTATCAAATTCTTTTCCGTTATCGGTTTGAAGATGAGCAATGGTGCGATGAAAATGGGTGTTGACATAGGCATAAAATGAGTGGAGGGTAGAGGCGACATCGGATTTGCAATGTAACGGAAAAGTCCAAGTGAAGTGTGAAAAATCATCTAAAATCACAAGGTAATATGATAAACCCGAATTGCTAGGCACTGGGGATGTCCAAACATCACAATGAGTAATATCAAAGGGAAAAGTAGCAATTGATGAAGATGAAGAAAACGGTAGATGAACGTGTTTTCCTATGCGGCAAGCATGACAAGTATGAGCCACTGATTTATTACATGAAAAGGGAAAAGTGCTCAAAATTTTATGAAGAGCGTCGGCGCCGGGATGACCGAGACGAGCGTGCCAAAGCGAGACGTCGGCATGGAGAGCAACCAGGCCACTGCGTGTAGAAGCACCGCATGGGTAGAGATCATCGGGAGAGTCACATCGGTGCAGAACCCTCTGGGAGCGAGCATCCTTAATAGAAAAACCGAGAGCGTCAAACTCAACAGTGACAGGATTTTCACGAGTAAGAGTACAAACAGAACAAAGATTTTTAATTAAGGATGGTGAAACAAGCACATTAATGAGAGTTAAAGAAGAAGAGGGTAACAGAAGGGAGGATGAACCATGATGGGTGATGGGAAGAGAGCTGCCATCACCAACCATGATGCGGGAGGAGAAGGGATAGGGAGCGGCACGAGATAAGATACCGGGGTTGGAGGCCATGTGAGCAGCGGCGCCGGTGTCCATGTACCAATCGCCGCCTCCGTTGTAGGCGCTCGGCGAGGGGGTAGCATGAAGGGCGAAGAGAAGCGCCGGGTCATAGACCGGAGGGGCGCCACCATATGCACAATAGCCCGGTGCACCGCCGTACGCCGAGGGACCACCATAGGCCGACGGGCCACCGTTGGTCGCGGCGGTGCCATACGCGGCAGGTACCGGTGCGGTCAGCAGCACCTGAGGGGTGCTCGGCCGTGGCCCGAGAATGCCCAGAGCTGGTGGGCGGGGGACGGGCATGGAGTAGGCGTGCACTACTCCCGTACATGGGTTATACCCCGAGAGCCAAGGCGGGGGAGGTGCAGCCGCCGCGGGCGCAGGGGGTGCGGCGTCGTGTTGGAGTTGCGGCCCCGGCCCCCGCGACCCTTCTGCTTGCGGCGGCCCCGACTGGGTTGGGGAAGAGCCGTGGCCGGCGGCGAGGCCGACGTGGAGAGCGGCGTGGGTCGCCTGCCGAGCGATGTGACGGAGACGCTTTTCCTCCAAGCCAAGATATGTGACCGCCTTCGCGTACGTCGCCATGATGAGGGAGAGGTTGGCGGCGGAGGAGGTTGGTGAGGAGGCCCGAGTCATCGATGGTCCTGCCGACGTCGCGTAGCTCATCGGCGAGAACCTTCAGCCGCGTGCAGTACTCGTCGATCGAAAGATCGTTTTGCTGCATAGTGAAGAACTCCCCTTGAAGAAAGACGCGGCGCTGCAGTTGATTGTCGAGGAAGAGATCACACAGGCGCGTCCACATAGCATACGTGGACGGATCGCAGGCGTTCACCATGTTCAAGAGGCTGCCGGAGATGGTGAGGAAGAGCCACTTGACGATGCAGGCGTCCACAGCGAGCCACTCGTCATCGTCCTTCATGTCGCGGATGTCAACGCTCCCGTCAACATGCTCGATGAGACGGTAAGAGCGGAACAGCAGCGCGAAGTACGTGCGCCATGCGTTGTAGGATGGCGAGTCGAGGTCGAGGATGACAGGTACGTGGTCCTTGATGTGAATCTCGTTGAGGCGATCGGAGGTGAACATGGCACCGGAAAAGGAACCGGCGTCGGATGCGTCAGCCTTGGCCATGGAGACGGCGGGTGGTTAGGGTTTTGGGTGGTGGTGAGAGGAGGAGGGAGAAGGCGGCGGCGGCTACAGAGGGAAGAGGGCAGCGGCGGCGGCCCTGAGGGTTTTGGGAGAGAGGTGGTGAGGGCAGGGGGAAGAAGAGAAGCGGTAGCGGCAGCGGCTACGGGAGATGTGGCGGCGGCGCTTGAGGTGAGGGAAGGAGGAGGCGGCGGCGGTGGCTACGGGGGGAGTAGCGACGGCGGCGGCGGTAGGGTTTAGGAGTTGGCGCGGCGGCTTAGGGGTGCGGAAGCGACAGAAGATCGCGGTAAAACTGATACCATGTAGAGAGGATATTTGGTGCAACTCATTGTATTCCATGGAGTAGGTTACATTATTATATACACAGGATGTCTTGCGTGAGAAGGTAACTAATCCTACCATATCTCTAGGAGTTAGCTATACAAGGCTAGAGAAGATAAGACTAGAAATACAAGATATGTCACGTTCAACACTTATTACAAAAAATTATAAGGCAACTCAAAAAACAAAAATAAAAGTAAAAGGGGAATATAAATATAAAATAAATACAAATATTGGAAACTCCATAACAAAAAACAAAATAGATAGAAGGCGAATATACAAATGAAAATAAAAAAAATACATGAAACTAAAATGCAAGAATACTCGAAGATCAAACAACGGTATTTTATTGGGATTTTGTAAGGTAAGCTGCCTGGTTTTTCTCTGAAATTTAAGCTAGCTGATTTTTTGTGACATCAAACTAGTTAATTATGTTGCCTATGCCTCCTCCCCAAGAAAAGGCTAGGTTTTCTCTATCTCCCTCCGGCGCTGCCCGCCGGTCCGTCTCGTCTCCGGTGGCCTTAGGGCCATTGCGGCGCGGTGGATCCCGGTCCTTGCGGGCAGGAGGGCTCTGTCTTTAGGCGTTCCTTCGAGTTTTGTTAGGGTTTGTGTCCCACTCAGGAAAACGAGACGGTGGCAGCTCACTGAAGATGGGATAAGGTTCTTCCTGTCTAGTCGCCATTTGGGTGGTGCGTCTAGCATCGTCGGTGGGCATGTGGAGGTATGTCTCCGGCGATCTGTCCTTGGTGGATTTTAGCAAATCTTATCGTAGTTTGTCTACGTTCATGTGTCTTCAAGTTGGATCCTTCCGATCTACGCTACTCTTCAATGGCGGCGGTTGCTATTCTAGTCCACTGGTCCTAAGAGGGCTTAGCACGACGACTTTCCGACAGCAAATTTTGCCTGGCTCCGGCGAGGGTGGGGTGTTGACAGCGGCGCATCGTTGGCTCGCTTCAATGCTTCTAGTCGTCGCTAGGTGGTCTATGGATCTGGATGTAATTCTTATTATTTCTAGTGTTCTTTGTACTGCCAAGATTAAAGATGAATAGATTGTGAGTTTTTGCGCCAAAAACCTTGTTAATTATGTTAGTTGTGATGATACATCTAGTTAACTAACCTCACCACCAGTTTTTCTGGAACCGTTCTCACCTCTCAAACACTAGAGAGGAGATTTTCTGGATGCACCGCGCTGCCATCTCTTATCCGGTGGTAGGTCGCCACCTCCTCCACTGCTGATATGGGAGTGCCGGAAAGCCCTGATCTCTAGTATTCCCCTCTTTGATACTTTTACTAGGGTTGCGCGGCAGCACCGTCGGTGTGGCGAATAAAGTTTCCTCGAGCCTCCCCATCTCAACAATGTCGGCTGCGATGGTTCGATGGCTCGTTGTCGTAAATCATTGTTGACCTATCTATCTGGCTAGGTGAGGGTCTGTTGATTTTGCCAGCGTGGCAGTAACGGCTGCTTCCCTTCGCTGTTTGGCGTGGCAGTGACCATCTCGGCTCATAAAGCAGCGTTGCCGTAGATTTTCGTTCAGTACATGAAGAAGCAGCTATGTATGACGGTTCACAACCTGTTCAGCTATTAACTTGAACTAGTCCGGGCATCAAATAATATGGTGTACGTACGTATAGGCTTACGGTGCTAGCATGGCATGCACGCGGTTTTGGATCGATCTTGCCATCCCACTTGAACTTGATCATGCATGGCTACTTGACCCAACGACTTGATTGATTACATGGGCGGCGTCGTCGTTTACTTCGACTCCAGCTCTTGCTTGCCATCGGCAGTGACAACCACTTGCCCACGTCGTTAACCCGGCCGGCTATCCTAGCCCACGGTTAATCATCCAGCTAATTAACATGCATGCATGGTTATTTGACCGTAAGATAAAATGGTAATCATGCATGCAAGTAGAGTAGCATAAACGGATACAGATGTAATTAGTCCAGACATTCAGTGGTGGTGTAGGCTTAATTACCTTGACAAGATGATCCGTGGTGCCGGCATGAACGTGGTTTGGATTCTTGCCATCTGCTAGTACAATACCCTCCAACTCCAAATTCAACTACCGAAACTTCCAGGTTGCTGCCTCCTCTGCTCTAATGTCAACTATTCAAGCCTGGAGCTAGATGTATTCATCAGTGAATGCTTGAATGCATGTGTTTTAGAACTGTTGACCCAACGTGGATGCGATCACGATTAGAAGTCAGTCATCTCGTTTACTTTTACCTGCACCAATTAAGGCACTAATTATTCTAAGCCTCCACCTACAGTTGAGACATGACTTCGTCAACAACTCCACCAACACCCCCAACATGCATGGCCGGAAGCACCACTATAAATATCCATTGATGATTCGCTTACAACTCATCTCATCTTGCAAGAGTACACACTTCCATAAAACACACACAATGGTAGGCACAAAGCTAGTAGCCCTCGGCTATGTTGTCCTCTTGAGCATTGGACTGGCCAATGCTGCAAGGGTGGTTAGATTCGGCAGTGGAAGTGCCACGGGAAAGGGAGAGGGAGGAGGAGAGGGTGGGGGAACTGTGAGTGGTGGTGGCTCGGGTGCTGGGAGTGGAACTGGGTCTGGCGTGAGTTCTAGTAGTGGTAGCCATGCAAGCGGTGGAGGTGGAGGTGGTGGCGGAGGCGGTGGCCAAAATGGTGGAACTGGATATGGTAGCGGGTCCGGCTCTGGCTCCGGTTCGAGTCAATATAGTCAAGGATCTTCATATCCTTATGGTGGTGGCTATGGTGGATATACTAGCGCTGGCGGTGGCGGTGGTGGCGGTGGTGGAGGGAAAGCTAGTGGTTATCAAGGATCTAGTGGATATGGGGCTGGTAGTGGCACTGGTTCCGGCTCAGCTACAGCTACTAACAATTGGTATAGACAAGGTAGTACAAATGCAGATGCTGGTGGAAACGGTGGTGGCAATGGCGGAGGAAGAAATGGTGGGAGTGGTGCAGGCAAAGGTGCTGGATCTGGGTATGGCAATGCCAACCCCTAGTTCCCTTCATGTGAGGATCTAAAAAAATGGAGCCCAACCTACTGTACTGTGTCAAATTGATAGATTTGACTCTTTTTTCATTTATTTGTTATCATCTTACATATTATCAAATAAGGGCTTCATTGTTCTAGTGGAAAATGTACTAGTGTTCGTGATATATTACAAGAATGTTACATCGCAATGTATCACTATTAAGTTATATACAATCGTTTTGGCCAATTGACTCGCAATGTAAGCTCTTTGCCCGTCTTATGGTGATGTAACATAAGTTGCTCACTTATGTTTAAGTACCAAAAGTTATCATTTCAATGATACATGTCGTTTCACGAACTGCGTCATTCATATAAAACATAACTCACATCCACCACTTTTGTTTTGCATAAACTTCTCTCGCTGGGTAGTGCTTCTGGGGAGTTCCAAGGCTATGAACCCCCATCGTGAGACCACACCCAATATCCTTCACATCCTCGGTCACTGACACATTGCTTTGAGAGAGTGGTGATCATCACAAGCCGTACTAGGTCACACCTATCATGACTTTGTGCCATGAAGTCATGAATGGTGGGAAGGTGCATGGTCTAATTTTCTTATATTTATATTTTTATTACATTTTTATTTCTTTTGTATGATCCACTTGTTAGATTAGAAAGTTAGCTTTACAGCTTTGTAACTTCATTTCCATCGATCACAATGGCGGAAATTGTTATTCCAATGTTGTGCTTTCATTTTTTTAATGTTGACATATCTTTAAAGTTATTGTTGTCCAAAGTTCCTTTCTTTTGGGGTCAAAGTCGTTACTTCTTTTTATGAAGTCATGTATTAAATTTTTTTTAAAAGCTTGTACGGTTTTTTACAGTTGTGGCTGTTCTTACACTTTGCGAAATTTGATTTCCACTCAAGATACAAAGTTTGTTCTCCAGTCTCCAATAGTTTTGTTGAAATGTCTAGGGGCTCAGAATAATTTTTCTACAAAACTATTTTTTTGCCCAAACAAGGGGTTTCATTAATTGATAATAATGTATTTACAATCCTTCAGACGGAGCTAAAAAATAGTAGACGGTGCATCTAGGATCCAGATGGATTTGTTTGCGGTCCTAGCAGCTACCTGCGCGAGAGCACGAGCAACCTTATTTGCTACTCCCCCGTCCCAAAATAAGTGTCTCAAACTTAGTATAACTTTGTACTAGAGCTAGTACAAAGTTGAGACAGTTATTTTGAGACCGAGGGAGTACCTGCCATCCCGGAAAAACGATATCCTCGTCTAGACCTCCTTGTACTGGTACATAGCAACGATCTGTTGTCTCGTCCATCCTTCAGGGTATTGATGGGTAACATGCTACCAGACTCGATGACCGAAGACATAGTAGCTGTTTCCTGGAAAAGCTTAATACCCTCCGTCGCCGACCCATCCACTTCCTTAGGAGCATGACACCACCCACTAGGTACCGGAGCCACCATTAGCACTTGTCCCCTGCAGTTCCTTGCAACGGCCCCGAAGGCTACAGAGCATGAGGACATGTCAAAGCTTGCATCAATACTCACTTTAGCCTAACCCGGTGGTGGGGGAGATCACCTAGCAGGTCCCTTCGCCGTTGTAGGCATCCATCATTTGATACACACACTCATCTAATTTTGTGGTTAAACCTAGAAAATGTCTATTTAAAGAAATCTTTTTTAGCATGAGAAATTTCTAGTCTATTCATACACAATTATGTCAGTACAAAGAACACCAAAGGTAATAGAAGTTATAACTAGATCTGTGGACCACCTAGTGACGACTACAAGTGCTGGAGCGAGCCGAAGGCGTGCCGCCGCATCGCCCCTCCCTTGCTGGATCCAGTCAAACCTTATTGTAGTAGACAGTCGTGAAGTCATCGTGCTAAGGCCCGATAGAATCAGCGCATCAGAGCAGCAACCATCACTGATGAAGAAAGTCATAGATCGGAAGGATCAAACCTGTAAACACCACAAACATGAATGAAGACCGGATCCAAACAGATCCATCGAAGACCAGCACCGACCAAATCCCACGAGATCCGATGGAGACACACCTCCACACTCCCTCTAATGACGCTGGACACACCATCGAGATAGGGATAGAATGTGGGAGACATTATTTCTATTGAGGGACATCGCCGCCGCTAGACAGCCCCAACCAAGAAGTTGAAGCAAACAAGAACGAGAACGGGTCCCTCCCGTTGGCGAGGGGCCGAGGTCCTCCGCACCTCCATGACCCAAAGGCCATCGGAGATGGGGGAGTGTTTGATGTGTTTTTGTGTTTCTTGCTGTCAAAAATTCTAAGTTTAAATTCAAATGATTTTAAGTGCAAGTTACACGTCCATGTTTGATATTTGGATGTACACGTACGTGCATGCACCAGCTAATCCTTGGTTTGGCTCCATGCGCATGCATGCACGTTGATTTTGCCCACGTACCAACCAGCGTATACTTGTTGATTACATGCATGGTATGAGCTACATCACTCACGTATTTGAGCAGGTACCTAGCTAACTTTGCAGATGTAAAGCCCGACGCAGTTCATGTCAACGCCTCGCTGAATCGTATACATACAACCGAATGCCCGCGCGTCAGTTCCGAATACTCGTATACTGACGCCTTGGACGGCGCGTATTTATACATCTCCAAATACCTTTTGTGTATCTCTGGCTAGAAGGCAAGTACGCAAACAGCGATCTAAGTACTGATCCTTTCTCTAGTTTTTGTTTTGCACGCAGGCTTTGTACCTAAGACGGTGTACATCAATACTATCAGCTTGGTTGGACGCGGCGGCCACGAACACGTGACGGCCGGTATGTACATGGATTTATCTAAAAATACACCCGTGAGCGTGCACGTCAAGAAGAAGAGGAGATAAGTATCGACGCGGTTGCGTTGAGCACGCTCGTGTCTATCTCTTTCCAAGAAGATCGGAACAACCAAATGGCTCCTCGCGCACCGCCTATCTTTTTTGCCTATAAATACACACGTCTTCAGCAGCAGGAGGGGGTTGAGGCACGTCCAGAGAGAAGACCCGCTAGCACCACATCCATCCATCAGTCCGTCACCGGCGCACACAACCAGCCACCAGGCACACATCCACCATAACTCACGCACGGGAGAGATCCATCCGTCCTTCACGCAACACAAGATCCATCCATCGTTCACGCAACACAAGATCCATCTATTCTACCACGCACACATCGATCCATCTTGCAGGAAAGCAGCCGCAACGGAGATCGGTGGCCATCCGTGCAAGGGCGGCAAGGACTTCGACGACATGAACACCAAGCTCATGTTTCCTAATGGTGAGATGATCGTCTAATTACTTTTTCTCCTGCCTCTCTTCCTCCCATCCAGCATGCATGGACTACACCTAGAGTACGTGCCGGACACCGGAGACGACGCTCGTGTGATCACGTCACCGCCGCCGAAGACGACCACACCGGACCAGAAAACTGCACCGACACCACCGGAGTTTGTCTACGCCAAACCTTTCATTTTCAGGTGTCATGTTCTTGGCTGGAGATTACCGCGAGCTGCCGGAGCTCTTCAACGACGCAGATGGACAGATTGCGACGAACAGGGCTACGGTGAATAGGTTCATGGCAAAGGATAGACAGGCGTACAGGTTTTGCATCACGCTCTTGGAGGAGACGGCGTGGCGGAACCGGAGCTCACTGACGACGCAGCCTGAGACCCGCCTTTCCCTTCATGGCGTACAGATTCTCAACGGAACTAGTGTTCGCAACGACGAGGCCCATGACCGGCCGCTCCTTCACGTCCCCGACGGATAGGTCAATGGCAAACAAATCACAGGCGTACAGATTTTACACCACGTTCTTGGAGGAGATAGGGTGGCGGAACCGGAGCTCGCTGACGACGTAGCCCAAGGCTCGCTTCGCCCTACATAGCATACAGATCTTTGTCCGGACCGGAGTTTGCAACGACGCAGTACAAGACCGGTCCCTCCTTCTAGAGGCGCACCCACCATGGCAAACAGGTCCTTGACGCACAGGTCCATGGTGTCGCCGGCGCACAGGTCCATGGTGTCGCCGGCGCACAGGTCACTCTTTTTTGCATAGCACCAGCCCAAGGTGACGCGGCCTCTACGACGCCACTTTCCACGGCCCCGTGAGACGGCACCTTTGCCTTGGCGGACCGCCAGATACCTGGCGTCTAGCCGAGACGAGGCGCCAACCATCTAGGGCTGTATATACCTTGGCACCAATGTGAGCTCGTCAGTTTTTACACTGACGCCGGTCTCTCCAAACTATTACTGCTGCAAGGCGTAGCCCCTTGAACACCCCGATGAAGTAACCGGTCGTCGAGAATTCTAAGCCGAGCGTGACCCATGCTACCCCAACACCAACTACTCCAACGCCGCCAAGACCGACAAGGCACGACGGCGAGGGCGGGCGCGGCCACCGCCAAGGCCACGCTACAGCGCATGTACCGACGAGGACACGGGCCCTGCCCCCGCCCACCCACACATCACCATCATCATGCATGGAGGACGCGAAGCGAAGGCGATGAAGACGACCACACAACTCAATCGGAGGTATCCTGTGGAGCAACCCGCGGGAGTAATTAACCGGGAGCCTTCCGAGGCCCCTGGAACCAGGAGACGCTAGTAGGCCATGGAGTGCATTTGTTTCCTTTACGGGGTCTTGTAATTTTGTTTCTCCAATGAGATTAATGAAATACTCCCTTCGTCCCAAAATTCTTGTCTTAGATTTGTCTAGATACGGGTGTATCTAATACTAAAACGTGACTTGATATATTCGTATTTAGACAAATCTAAGACAAGAATTTTGGGACGGAGGGAGTACTCGTTTACTGTACCATTTTCTGTGTGTACTACGGTACACTGGCACGCCCGCATATTGTTTTCTTTCCCCGGCGTATGAGTGAAATACACTCCTTCTTCCCTTCTCAACGGAGTTAGGAAATTTTTCTCGTGTCAAACAGGCGGATCGGTGGCGGCGCCGACGGGAGGATGAGGAAAACGTGAGATCTTTTCTTGTGGAGGATAAAAGAGAAGGTTTCCTATTTAATGAAATCTCGATGTTGGCTTCTAAATTCTCATACTAAAAATCTTCATTCATTGTTACCCGGTGACGATGGAATCACGCGCTGGGATGCGCATGGAAAATAAAGGCAATGATATGAAAGATGGAGGTGAGGCTAGTTAAGGCCACCTTGCAAGAAAACGAGGGAGCATATGCTGCACGAGAAAGTATCCTGTGCAACGGCCTAACTGGTGCTACTGATGCACCAGGGACTTGTGGGCCATTGGATGAAGAACAAGGGGGGCATGATTCTGCCCCAAGGTGGGCTGCTGGTACTTTTGTATACTGGTCCTCGTTTTCGTAAGAAAGAGCAAAGCGGTACCAAGTGTATTTCTATGCAAACTCTTTCACAGTACATCTCCGATCTTTTCTGTATTTTCTTTCAACGGGTCACATGAGCTGCTACCACTAGAAGACAAGTTCATTTCACGTAGCTATATTAGTCGAGCCATGTCCACTTTGAATCTGAACCCGTACTGTAGTGAAATGCTCCAACAACACTCCGGATCAGACTGCTCCGGATGCATTACTGTAGATTGGTGCTCCATTTCATTTTGTAGATACAGTTACAACAAAAAACATGGCACTAGTATCAACAGACTGGGCAGCAATAGAACATCATTGATCTAGATGATGTGGAAATTGCATCGCAAATTGATTGGATATATAACTTGACAAACAACTGGCGTACAAAATTCAGTTGTTTCATACATACACTAGCATGCTTTAAAGGGAATCATCAAATGCAGAAAATGACAAAAATAAAAAATGTGTTCTGAGGTCTTTGGTTCAGTTCAAAACAACATCACAACAGTTATTTCTAAAATAATTTTCTCTCATACTTAATATTACAGAGTTATAACTGTTGAGTTTTCCAATTGTCCCAAGAATAAATTCCATGAAAATTCTGCATTTTGTGCCAAAGATAGCAATGAGCCACCACACAACAGTTACATAAACTGATACAAGAGCACATCTTGCCAATTTTCTCAAGTGCTATGCATGGCTTAAAACAGAAGCTCGGTCAAACAAATGTATAAATGAAGATGGCACGTGCCATCCCATACAGTCTGCAGCAGAGTAAGACTGCACTTGAAAAGCAGACGAAAAGTAGGCGTTGAAAGCCAGAACAGGAAATCTTAAAATATTTTTGCACACTACATCTGGTAGATATCCAGTTATTTCATAGAGCTATACCCAGTCTTAGATTTTCCAGGTTTCCAGTACACCACCATAGATAAATTGTACACTTATAACAGAAGCATTGGAATGGTTACTTCAATCAGATTACATAACTTGCTGCATATATTTGGCATGGGACTTACATACGAGCCATTTTGCACTCGAACAATCAAAGTGCGTAAATGACATAGAAGCACCAATAGACTTGAATGGATTGGCATCCACTATATCAAGTTACCACAATATGACTTCAAATAATTATTCTATATCGCGAGCATATAGGACATTACTAGTTCATGTACAGGAACAACTAGTAATTTACAAACTCTTGACATATACAGATGAATTCCGCGGTATGGATACGATTCGACCAATTACAGGAACAACTAGTAATTCCACAGGAACATTACTAGTTCAGAGTAAAGATATGATTCAACTCTGAGAAGCTATGTCGATTTTAACATGGAACAAAACATTTCATAGTATTTACCAATTGTACACATTGTCTTTCTTTAATAGAATCAATTTGGGTTTCTTGAATTTTGAGTGCTTGGCAACAACTAGATTGTATTGTTAGCGTTCTTTTTCCATTCTCACAGTACAATCCTACTGCTGAACTAGCAATGAAAGGAAATGGTACTGTCGTTGTTTGATGAACCTGCTTAGCTAACCAGACACATTTTTACCATCTGATATGGTCAAAGAGAGCTTATGGTGGTTGCTGCTGTATGTAGACACAGCCCTAATCTATTTTCCACTAGCCGTAGTAGTGGTAAAACTTCTCAATTACGGCTGCATCTCGCACATAAACTTAATAGTACTCTGGTTTCAAACTCAGCTCGTCTATTCCACTTTTCCTTTGTTCTGTGTACCAGTATGACCGCACATGAATAACATAACAACCAAATTCGGTGTACATACCTTGGATCCTTGAGCTATAAAGTACGATGGTCCGCTCGTATGCAATTGTACCGTCGATCCAAAGAGCTACAGGCTGGCGTCGCTACAGAGATGCAATGACAGCTAGCCGCTGCCGGACATCATGATTTGGATCTTGGGCGCTGGTGTTTCAACGCCGGAAGCTGGAGAGGGAGAGGGAGAGAGTCGATTGGCCCAATTTTCGGTTAACCCTAGATCAACCAGGGACCTCGAGCAGTGGTACAGAACAGGGGGAAAAGGGGATAGACGAACCGAATTTCGGAGGTCGAATCACTAGTAGAAAAAGGACCGGTACTAAAGCGCCCCCCCCCCCCCCCAGTCCCGGTTCTTATACGAACCGGGACTAAAGGCCCTCCACGTGGCCGCTGTCTGGAGCTCGACCTTTAGTCCTGATTGGTAACACCAACCGGGACTAAAGGAATTTCTACGAAATTTATTTTCTAAAAAAATATTTTTTTTAATTTTCAAATTTCTAAATTATCTTACAATTTAATCTCTAATCATCCCTCATCACTGCTCAACCTCTAATCTCTAATCATCCCTCATCATTCCAAATCATCTAACTTCCCGGTCGGTCACCCATGCTCTCACTTCTGCAGCCTGAGCACGCTTAACTTCCGGGTTATATTCCCCCTCGTTTCCAAGTCTGCACTTGTTGTTTTCCTGACAATAGTAAGATGTCAATCCTATTAACCCTCAGGAGTTTAGCTTGAGCATGAAGTCACATGTTTCACTGTTTGAGTTTGAAACTATTATTCTAAAAAATAATTATTTAGTAACACTAATATTTCTTGAATAAGTAGTTTGACCATAGTTTGCCCAGATTTGACCAAAATTCAAAAAAACTGAAATAATTATTTAGTAACACTAATATTCTTGAATAATTATTTAGTAACACTAATACTTATTGAATAAGTAGTTTGACCATAGTTTGACCAGATTTAGCCAAAATTAAAAAAAACTGAATTTTGAGCATAATTTTTTTTCCTTTCAGAATTTGAGGATTCTAAAAATTTGCAAATAGGCCTACGGCCATCAAAATCGGATGCGGATTTTCGTGCTGAATATTTTGATATATTATACTTTTTTTCTGACATCGTATGCAAAAGTTATAGCCGTTTTACTTTTTCATAACTCTTTTTTTGCGAAACATGTCCAAATTTAAGTTTATTAATTTTCCTAACTAGTAGATGTAGTAATATAACTAGATCTCGAAGGATTTTATTTTTTTAAGTTTTTATTATTTTCTTTTGTTTTTTTCAAAACTGAAATGGCGATACATAGGGGGGGGGGGGTAGAGTTTGAGACACGAACCCCTTTAGTCCCGGTTTGAGACATGAACCGGGACTAAAGGGCATCGCACCCTTTAGCCCGGTTCGTGTCTCAAACCGGGACTAAAGGTCTAACCTTTAGTCCCGGTTTGAGATACGAACCGGGACTAAAGGGCATCGCACCCTTTAGTCCCGGTTCGTGTCTCAAACTGGGACTAAAGGTCTCATTTGAACCGGGACTAATGCCTTTAGCCGCTCGAACCGGGACTAATGCTCACATTAGTCCCGGTTCGTAATGCAACCGGGACTAATGTGTATATTGAGTTGTGACCAAAGCTCTGTTTTCTACTAGTGAATCGCTCGATTTAGCTGCACTTCAAGGTCCGTTTTGCAAAAACTACCAGCAGCTCCCCTTGCTCCTCATCCTGTCCCTCTCTTTTTCATCGAAGGGCTGCTGTTCCATCGGAGCACCTAGTGCACGAGTTGCTCGGTTACACAGGATACGTTCTCTATGCTGCACACCCACGACATAAGACTAGTCACAATGGATAGTAACATATGTTACTAGTCTATGTTACTACCTCTATAGTGGGTAGTAACCATATGTAGTGTCATGCATTACCTGATTTATTACTTTGTAGACTCATCTTGTCTTGATATGTGTGATGTTACGGTAACTAGCTATGTTACCACATGACCCTCTTTCCTAATTAATTACTCGCCACATCATATGTTTTGTCTGGAGATGTGTGATGTTATCACCTATGTTACTCCAACTGTGGATAGTCTAAAGGTTACCATGGTGCAATTAATGATGTCCACTGTATTGGAGACATGTCAACTAGCAAACATGCACATATGAAGCTTAATTAACAAGAAATGAGAGATATACTATATATTAATATAGAAGCAATATATATAGTGTATTGATGCAATATTATAGAACATACAACTACAGATACATTGAGTCCGCCCTAAGCAAATGGTGAAACGGGTGTCGTACATGTGTTGGTCTCCATCGTTATAACAGAGAAATTGCTGCAATTGGCGAGTATTAGAAAAAAAATGTATTCCTGCAGTGCTACGAAATACATGGTTTCTTTGTCGAAAAATGTTAATCATAGCCAATTGCATTGCGTTGCTCACCATGTGTATCCCAATCCACTCGCCCAGTAATAGCTACGTGATGTATCTCTTCATTACCTACGTGATGTATTCAAGTCCACAATCACTAATTAAGGCACTACTTATTTTATGGCCCCACTTCGACTTTGCTAACAAGTCCATACCATCAATATGTTCATGGTCGGAAGCACTTTCCAAACCAATAGCGGAGCTGATGGCATACTGTGAAAGTTTCTTAATTATAATCAATGGATGTCTACTGCATGCAGCGGCAAGTAAGCGCTCAAGTAAGTCCATTCAAATTACATCGGCGGAGTCATCGTTTACTTCGATTCCAGCTCTTGCTTGCCATGGGGCAGACAATAGCGGCCACTTGTTAACCTGGCCCAAGGGGATCGGTCGACCGATCGAGCATGTTGCCTGCTCATGATAAAATCAACGCTTATCCAAGCCCACTTGATCGTCCATCATCCAGATAATCAGTTCTTCATGCATGCATGGTTACTTGACCATAGATAAGCACAACCAGTAGCTACGCCTATGCGCGGTTTTTTGGATTTTTGCCATGTGTGACATGAAGGTAAGATAGACACAAGGAGTGGACGATCCACGGTGCTGGCAAAAACGTGGATTGGTATTTTCCCGTCTGCTACGGCGCCCGCCGATATACATGCTTAAGTCAATTACGAGAACTTCAAGGCTGCCTCTGTACCGTCAACTACTGGAGCTAGCCGTGTTCATCACTGGATGCTTGCATGGGTGTGTTCAACCGAACAGATGCCAATGGAAGAGAGCATCCAAAGAAAATATCACACACGGTAATATCTCCAGTCTTCATCGCTTACATGGTGTGTATCCAAGTCTTCAAGCACCAATTAATGCGCTAAATATTTAAGCCTCCACTTGACATTGTCAACAAGTCCCACACAACCAATATGGTCGCAAGCACTATAAATACGCATACAATCTTTCACCTAGAACCCATCTCATCTTGCAAGAGTACACTCCGATAGAAGACGCACACACACAATGGTAGGCACAAAATTACTAGCTCTTGGTTTTGCTGTCCTGTTGAGCATTGGATGGGCCAATGCTGCAAGGGTGGCTAGGTACTCCAGTGCCTCTGGAGTAGGAACAGGAGGAGGAGAAGGTGGGGGGTCTTAGGGTGGTGGTGGCTCCGGTTCTGGGAGTGGAACTGGGTAGGCGTGAGCTCTAGTAATGGTACCCATGCAAGCAATGGAGGAGGAGGCGGAGGTGGAGATGGTAGCCAATATGGTGGAGCTGGATCTGGTAGCGGGAGTGGCTCGGGCTCTGGTTCTAGTCAATATAGTCAAGGATCTTACTATCCTTATGGTGGTAGCTATGGTGGATATACTAGTGCGGGTGGCACCGGTGGCGGCGGTGGTGGAGGGAAGCTAGTGGTTATCATGGGTCTGGTGTATATGGGGCTGGTAGTGGCACTGGTTCTGGCTTAGCTACTACTAATAAGAATTGGTATGGACAATGTAGTACAAATGCATATGCTGACGGTGTTGGAAATGGCGGTGGAACAAATGGTGGAAGTGGTGGAGGCGGAGGTGCGGGATCTGGGTATGGCGATGCCTACCCCTAGTTCCCTTTAGGTGAGGAATCTAAAAGTATGGAGCCCAATCTGGCGTGTCAAATAGATGTCTTCAAACTTTTTTCATTTATTTTTTATCGTCTTACATATTATCAAATAAGGGCTTCATTGTTTTGTTAAACAATGTTGTAGTGTTTGTGACATATACCAAGAATGTAACATGTCAATGTATCACTATGTACATATGTATCAAGTAATCAGCGTTTATGCCAACTGACTTGCAATGAGAACTATGTGTGTCATATGGGTAAGTAACATAAGATGCTCTTTTATGGTTAACTACTAACAATCATCAATTTAGTTATCCATGCCATGTCCACCACATAACCACATAACCACATCCACCACTTCTGTTTTGCATACCTCTTCTTTCTCTCACCTGAAGTGCCTCCTCTCAATTAATGAAAAGATAAAAAAATTCATACCCTCCTATGTTATCTACCTTTAAGGAGTTTCGAGGCTCTGAATCACTATCTCGAAACCACACCACCATATCCATCACATCCACGCTCACGGACACTCTCATACATTTCCTCAGTGGAGCCATGGTCCTTGCAAGCGCTACGAGGCTGCCACCATCATGACTTGGTGCCCTGAAATTCCATTAATTCATGGAAACCGTCGAGGGTGTCCTTCGCAACCACTAGCCATGAATGACACGGAGGTCCACGATCTTATTATCATAGTTATTCCTTTTATTTCTTTTCCATTTTTGCAGGCTCTAGTTGTTAGATTAGAAAGTTAGCTTCAGAACTTTGAAAGTTCTTTTTCACCGATCATTATGGTAGAAATTACTACTCCAAAGTTTTGTTAGATATTTTTTGGCAGTTTGACAGATTTTTTATTGCCATTGGTGTGCTAAGATTTTTGGAAATTCCTTTTGTGGGGTGAAAGCCATTACTTGTGGGATTTTTTTTTGGAAGTTTGTTAGACCTTTGATAGTTGTGGGTATGCTTAGACTTTTTGAAATTCATTGTTATTTAAAGATGAAGTGGGTTCACCGACCTCCAATCTGTTCAAAATATCCGAAAGCTCATCCTAATTTTTAGCAAAGGATGTTTCGTTGGTAATTTGAAATGTGAAGCTTAATTGGCATTAAAAGAGATATATACTGTATCTTAATCTAGATATATTGGCTCTCATGGTGCAGAGAATGCAAATTAACTTTTATTTCTCTCACAAACAATACATGTTAAATTGATGTTCCCTTTATTAGATGAAACAAGTTAAGGTACATCTGTAGGTATATATAAGTCAATGTTGATTACCAAAACTTCAGAGGTCACCTCTGTGTTGTCAATTGCTTGAGCTATTTTCATCAGTGGATGCTTGCATGTGTGTTGAACTATTGACCAAACATATATGGATGTGATTAACCAAGGTCATCATTTACTCTTATCGAATGGATGGCAAAACTGATCATTATACTAGTAGAAAACAGGGCTTTGGTCACAGCTCAATATACACATTAGTCCCGGTTGCACGAACCGGGACTAATGTGAGCATTAGTCCCGGTTCAAATGGGACCTTTAGTCCCGGTTTGAGACACGAACCGGGACTAAAGGGTGTGACGCCCTTTAGTCCCGGTTCGTGTCTCAAACCGGGACTAAAGATTAGACCTTTAGTCCCGGTTTGAGACACGAACCGGGACTAAAGGGTGCGATGCCCTTTAGTCCCGGTTCGTGTCTCAAAGCAGGACTAAAGGGGTTCGTGTATCAAACTCTACCCCCCACCCCCCATGTATCGCCATTTTAGTTTTGAAAAAACAAAAGAAAATGATAAAATCTTCAAAAATTAAAATCCTTCGAGATGTAGTTATATTACTACATCTACTAGTTAAGAAAATTAAAAGCTTAAATTTGGACATGTTTTGCAAAAAAGTGTTATGAAAAAGTAAAACGACTATATCTTTTGCATACGATGTCGGAAAAAAGCTATATTATATCAAAATGTTCAGCACGAAAATCCGCATCCGATTTTGACCGCTGTAGGCCGTTTTGCAAAATTTTAGAATCCTCAAATTCCAAAAGGAAAAAAAGATATGCTCAAATTTCAGTTTTTTTGAATTTTGGTTAAATCTGGTCAAACTGTGGTCAAACTACTTATTCAAGAAGTATTAGTGTTACTAAATAATTATTCAAGAAGTATTAGTGTTACTAAATAATTATTTTAGTTTTTTAGAATTTTGCTCAAATCTGGTCAAACTGTGGTCAAACTATGGTCAAACTACTTATTCAAGAAATATTAGTGTTACTAAACAATTATTGTTTTTTAGAATAATAGTTTCAAACTCAAATAGTGAAATGTGTGACTTCATGCTCAAGCTAAACTCCTAAGGGTTAATAGGATTGACATCTTACTATTGTTAGGAAAACAACAAGTGCAGACTTGGAAACTGGGGGGGGGGGGGAATAGAACTCGGAAGTTAAGCGTGCTCAGGCTGGAATAGTGACAGGATGGGTAACTGGCCGGGAAGTTAGACGATTTGGAATGATGAGGGGTGATTAGAGATTAGAGATTATAGATTAAATTGAGCAGTGATGAGGGGTGATTAGAGATTAAATTGTAAAATAATTCAGAAATTTGAAAATCAGGAAAAAATAAAAAAAATTCCTTTAGTCCCGGTTGGTGTTACCAACCAGGACTAAAGGTGAAGCTCCAGACAACGGCCACGTCGAGGGCCTTTAGTCCCGGTTCGTAACAGAACCGGGACTAAAGGGTCGGGACTAAAGCCCCCCCCTTTAGTCCCGGTTCCTGAACCGGGACTAAAGGCCCGTTTCTACTAGTGTTAATACTTATTACTAGATAGTGAGTTATTCCTAAGTTATTATTTCTTGTGATTTTATTGTTTTTGTGTTCTATCCGAATAGCCAACAGTGAAACAATTATTTTTTTGCGGGGGAGCCATAATTGAAAATGATCCTATACTCACCCTAACATGTATTTCCACTGCCCGCTTCGATGAATTGGTTATATATCTTAGTTATCATTTTTAATGTACTTCATTAGGGATTCTTACTTGATATCCAAAGTGAATTTATCTATATATTTTACACAGTTTGTATATAAGCTCCCTCCGTCCGGAAATACTTGTCGGAAAAAGGGATAAAAATGGATGTATCTAGAACTAAAATACGTCTAGGTACACTCATTTCTCCGACAAGTATTTTTGGACAGAGAGAGTACTATTTATATAAGTACAAAGAGTGCATTACAAAAAATCTAGGAGAGTCGTGATGTTTTTCATCAGGCTACTCATAGTGGGGAGTATCATATACTAGTATCATGCATATGATACTAATGTATGATACTATCTCCATAGTGCATAATATCATAAAGTAGTACCATAGACGATCATATTTATTGCCATGCATGACAAAGTAGCACAACATTTAACATGATACGGTATCTACCTATGTTACTCTAACCCTCTCTCTTTTCTTCAATTCTTTGCCACGTCATAGTGTTTGCTATTCCCGAGTGCATGATACTGACTTTGATACCACCACTATGGCCAGCCTTATACTCATACTAGGGCCTCTTAGAATAATTAATTACTGAAATGTATTGAGAATAATAAAGAGGTATAATAAATTCATTCAAGAGGTATATTCTACTCCCATGAGTATACAAAGGGTATGCCCCAAAATCACATTAGCTTCTCACCTTTTGACTTGCACTCTTGACGATAGTTTTTCTTATACCGTTACCCCCCCCCCCCCCCCCCCCCGCCGGAAAAGCGACATAACTGACACATGCACATCATATTTATTTTTATTCTGTCACATCGTAGATAAATAAATTAAACTGAAGCATGCATGAACATTTTACTGTGATAACTTGTAAACTTGTACCATTAACTCAAGGCGATTGATTGATGTTCAGGGTCAAATTAAAAGCTGGCTGGTATCCTTCTTACATGCACGTGCTAATTTTCTTCATGCTTTACAGTTTTCTCTCACATACATTGGCCGTGTGCAATCAGTCATTCATCTCGGATAGAAAAGATCGGATAGAAAAGACACCCTGCAACAAAAAACAAAGAATACAGTTTGAGATCAAGATACTTTTCGCCAGTTTCAGATCTTAGAAATACTTCAATATAATAATCAGAGCATTTTTAAAAAATTTGTGCGAACAAATTTTATTTTTGTTACATTGTCATTTTTGCATGATCCACTTGTTAGACTGGAGAGTTAGTTTTAGAGCTTTGGACTTCAATTTTTTAAGTAGACACGTCTTTTAATTGTGATTGTCCAATTATTTCAAAGTACGCGTGGCTGTCCTATGTCTGTACCGTGACGTTGCTGCAATTAACTGTAAATTAGCAAAAAAAACGTATGCTGGTAAAGCAAGTGCCTGCAGTGCTACGAAACACATGGCTTCTTTCCCCAGAAATGTTAATCATAGTCTAGTGTATTACTACTATCATAAACCAGATGTTTTAATTAATTAGTCACATTGTTGCATTGCTCACCGGTCACCATGCGTCCAACCGTTATCCTGATTCTCACATGCATCCCTGGGATCCTTAAGCACATCTACATGGATAAGCACATCCAAACATGCCATGCATAAACATGAAAAACAATCACGAGAACTTCAAGGTCGTTCGCTCCTGCAAAATGTCAACTTCTAAGGGGCGTTCTCTCAATCGATCAGCGGATACTTGTTTAAATGTCTAGAGTAATGCATACTCCTAGATGTGCACGCACTACCACCACTTGTTTAAACGTCTAGAGTAATGCATAGAATGTACATATGACGTTTTAATATTAAGACATAAACTTAATGCTTACACAAATGACATAATGAGAAAGATACACAAAAAGAAGTACACTACTCCCTCTGTTCATTTTTGTAAGACGTTTTAGGCATTTAAGTCAGCACCTAAAACATCTCAAATTCAGCTGTCTTAAACGACTTACAAAAGTGAACAGAGGGAGTAGCATTATTCTGTGTGTAGTCAAGACACATTTGAGTACCTAAATAATGAATACATACTCTCATTCCAGCATATCGTTTCTTCAATAATCATACCTTCATCATGGTAAGGGTTAGTTTAGCTAGGCCTTTGTGTACTTCACTCGGGAGTTAATTTAACTAGGCCGTCGTTTACTTCACTCGTGGAGGCCCACTTGATCGAAAGTCCACTCGAGTAAGCATACACCTGCACGTGATGATAAAGTAGTAAATCATGCAAACCAAGGGTACAGCAGGTTGATTTACTCAATTAGTGCAGGCATCAATGGTGGTATAGGATTACACTGAGCTTGCTTTGACAAGATGATCATATCGATGGTGCTGGCACGGACATGGTTTGGATTTTACCATCTGATACCCGCGGATATATATCTCAAAGTCAACTATGAAAACTTTGAGATCACCTCTCTAAGGTCATCTGGTGGAGCTAGATGTGCTCATCAGTGGATGTTTGCCTGTGTGTTGACCTATTGACTGAATGTAGACCCGATGATTAATCAGGGTCATCGTTTACTCTTATCAAACAGATGGCCAATTCTGACCATTAATTTTTGTTACTACTTCCCCTCCATTCTAAATTGATTGAATTTATAACATTGCTTTTTCACTATTTCACTTGCATCCTTGAAAAAAGAAATTTGTATATGCCCACAATAGAATGAAATTTGTATATTTCCTATTCCTGTAAAATAAAGAAACATAATAAGTGAAGCGTGCACAAATCTGTCTTTATTTTTCAGTATCCACTTGACAACTCTACCTACATGCTATTAAGATAAGAAGAGTGCATGGCCTCCGGCACTCTAAATACCCGTAAGCACTTACCAGGAGCTCATCTCATTACCCGTAAGCACTTACCAGGAGCTCATCTCATCTTAAACTCACAGAATGCCAGGTACAGAACTACCAGCTCACAGAATGGCAGCCGTACTTTATGTTTATAGAAGAAAGAAGATGACAATTTACAAGATGCCGCCGATGGTCTCGATGAGACCATTAGGAGCCAGCCAGCCACTCCACTCTTTACAGGTTACTGGGCATGCAAATTAGAGTACTCCCTCCGTCCGGAAATACTTGTCATCAAAATGAATAAAAGGGGATGTATCTAGACTTATTTTAGTCCTAGATACATCTCTTTCTATCCATTTTGATGACAAGTATTTTCGGACGGAGGGAGTATTAGTTAACTCCAGCGCTGATGATCCTGTTGTTAATTAACTCAAGACGAACGATTGAGCAAGTTGCTCACGGTCAGATCAAAAGCTGGATGGTGTCCTCCTTACATGGACATGCTAGTTTTCTTCATGGTTACTCATAAATTGGCCGTGTGCAATCAGTCAGTCATCTCAGGTAGAAAAACTGAAACATAGCAACAGAGAGCAGATAACACAGTTTGGGATCAAGATACTTTTTGCCCGTTTCAGAACATAGAAATATGGTAATATAATACTCTGGGTGTTAAACTTTTATATTACACAGACAATGTAAACTGTAACCACACATAAACAAACAAAATTTGCCAGTATCTACATTTATCAAACAGGAAAAAAACTCACGGACGGAGACAATGCATGGTACAGAAAACTGAATGTGGGTACCAGAGCAATTACCAAAACATAATACATCCAGAAACAAATGATTGGAGTGAACCTGAGACAATCTGTCTGCGACAGAATTCCTGGTGATGTGCTGCTTGAAGCAATCTGCTTTCAACCAATGGTACTCAAGATGGTGTTGCGGCTCTTACAGAGAAAATGAACATATGGCTGGCGGTTACAGAGTATAAAGGGGTGCAAAATCTGGGACCTCAGCTGAACCATGGTAAACCTTTCTTCTGCTTAACAGTAATTTCTCGAGCCGATGCTGAGATCAAACATCACATGAAGTGTTGATTACTTTAAATGGTTAGAAGCTAAAGTTAAATGATAAGTATCGTTCCAAATCGATGATGCAACACAAAAGCAGAATTATAATATGTATCAATACTAAGCCATGGTTATAACGTAATCTTTCAGTTTAACTAGTGCTCTAAGCTCTTGTACAAAATCAGCTGCAACTTGCTAGTCAATAAGGAGGATGATCTGCCTCATTTCATCGTCAGCTAAAACAAAAACATAGAAACAGTAAACACGTGTATATTTGCTAGATTTTAGTATTAAGAAGATCACCAGGCAATCTCTAAGAAAAAATATCTGATAAGTGGACAGGTCAAATTTTCAGTTAAATAAACATAAACATAAAAAGAAGCAGATAGAATTCCTAACTTGTATTGAGTACTAAGAAAACCACTCTTGGTAATGGGGTAGAAATAAGTTCATTCTTCTGTTCAAGGAAATAGAGAGATGAATCAGAGCAATTGACAAGACATTTCAAACGCTGACCCAAATGACTTGTAAGCATCAACACTCATCGCAGCCACTTCAGTACTAAGGATATTCAAAGAAACGTAACACAACCATGTAAGAGCTAGAGCTTCTTGATCATAACTTTTATACTTCAACAAAAATCTAGTGGGCTGATAGTGGATCTAGTTAATAAATATGTGGATACGGAAAGCTAGGCTGTTAAGAAGCACCACCACACTCACCAGCCCTCGGATGAAAGGCTATAAATGATCATAACATAATTGTCTGGTCAAATGAAAGGTTAAGCACTCGCAAAATAACCCTTTCGTGTCGGAAAGAAGGTATGTGAAACTAGAGATTGTTTGATCCAAAGTCGAGTAGGACCGAGGCCTCTGTGATGGAAACTGGTAACCAACTGGCCATTCATATCAACCTGAAGTAGCCAATCATCAGATTTGACCAGCAGAATCACATCATCGTCCCAAGACGTGGCAACCACCTCCCAATGATGTTCAAACTTCCCAAATTGCACCCTGATCTCTGCAACCGGCAATTCCACCCGGTATTTTAAGGACCAGACCTCACCTTCGTAGTCCCGCATCACCCAGATTTCAACGCTTGTCTCTTCATCATTAAGACCGGACATGCCAAGGATGCCACCCTTCTCAAACAGATCGGCATAGCCAGGAACAATCGGACAGCACATCAGCCGGAATGACTCAGCAATGGTGTCAAATACCATTATCCTGTGGCCTATGTACCAATGCAAGCTACCACAGAATAGAAACAGACCCGGGGCTGCACATGGCTTCCTTCGCTTCGAGGCATCCTATATGCCTCGGCGGCTGGCCGGAGCCTAATGCGAAGACATGAGCGCCATCTTGAGCATCAGGTGCCGGTTCATCAAGCATCGACCTTGGGCATGGATACAGCAGCAGTCGGTACTCGCCGGTAGGGCTGTGCGGGTACATCCCCAAGACCATGAAGCCATAAAGCTGCGGGAGGAGAGCAAGCTGACGAGTTGACGGGTTGCAGATGGCGATGTGCGTGCTGTCCAAGGAGAGGACGAGTAGAGCAGGAGGCTGTGGCCGTCAACGGTGTGAAGTCGCACGATGGACTGGAACTGGTCGGCGGCGTCGACCCCTGCCCTGTGCCTGTGGTCGAACGGAATGATGTCTAGGGACTCGACGACGTCGCCGGCGCGGTTGTAGCAGTCGAGGAGGGGGAGGGTGGGCTTGTGGGCGTGGTGGGCGAGGAGGAAGCCGCGGGTGGAGGTGGCGGGGCCGCGGAGTGACGGCGGCGGCGGAGTGGTAGGTTTTCCTCTCTCGCGCCGCGGAAACAACACAAATACATCTGGGCTGGGTTTAGCCCATCTCGTTGACTGCTCCTCTTAACCGGGCTGGGCTGGCTTGGCTTAGGGTCCTTTGCTTGGGTTGAGCCTATCGACATCAAGCTATAAATTTTTTACTCAAAAACTTCTATCCTCTTAAAGAAAACTACCTACCTCTTACCAGGATGTGTGTGTCAAACTTATGAATTATCTATGCTACTACATAACGTACCAAATTTGAAATTTTCAGTCCTTGAACTGAAACGTGATATCAACATTGATTGATGTCGATCCAATGGTCTACATTGTAGAGATTCACGACTACAATAACCCAACTCCAAATATTGTGTGCATGGTCTCTTTTGGAACATAATCTTCACCAACGCTTAAGAAAAACATGGAAGCGGAGTTCATGCCCAGCGACGTGTGTCTATGTGCATAGCCACCACATGGACGGACGGCGGGTAGCAGCATATCCCCACCTCTTCCTCCCCGCGCCCGCCACACCGACAACAACTCCACGTGTGTTGCTTCGCATTCGCCGCCCCAACCCTACACCACCGGCTACCGCAACTTGTGGGCAGTGGCCGATTTAGGATTTCACACCGGGAAGGGGGAGAGTAGACATTTCTTACAATACCAAAATTAGCATGCCCTGTATAAAAGTTAGAGTGAATTCCGTTTTTTACCCCTATTTTGACTTTTTGACACTAATTACCCTATTTAGCAAAATTTTATCCGTTTTACCCCATTTAATAAAAAAATTGACACAATTTACCCTGTTTAAATTTTTGTGAGCATTCTGACCGGTCAGTCACAATTGTTAGGTCCAACTGGCATGCCACGTTAGTGGTTTTTCCTGTCTATTTTCCTCACTGCTGAACCGGACCGCTCAGCTTCTCCCGACCGGCTCGGCCTGATGGCGGTAGCTCGCGTCACATCCAACGCACAATGCCCAAGTCGGCCGCCCACCACGCTCGCCTCCCATGGCTTCTCGTTTGCGTTGCTCGCCCCCAATCAAACATGCAAACCGATTTCCGTGTAGGCATCAATTTCCTATAGCATGTTCATCATGTCTGCATCATTTGTTAACTCAACCATGGAGTTCCCGTTGGCAACTTCTTCTGATAATAAACGTTGTCCCAGGGGTTGGAACCCAACTCCTCGATCTTCTCCTTTATATCAAAATAACTAATGAAATCCCTCTCAATCATGTCTGACTTTGGATTCTTTTATCCACGGACATGTAAAATATGCTTAACTCTCCACATCTTAATTGCCATCCGCTTTGTGCAAGAAAAATAAAAATGAATTAGTGGCTGCAATCATAATAAATCATAATCTACTCTAATAAGGTAAATACACATGTTTCAGCATGCATTGTAAGATACAAAGATCCAAAATTCCTTTACAGCTAGCAAGTAGCAACAGATGCTGTCACTTGTGCATGTATTAACACTCTTCCGGAATATATCTGCTACCTAGATATTTAAATATGTAGGTTTATCAGAGTTAGTAAAATGGTATATTTACACCACTTTAATCTAATCCATAGAACGATGCATACTTAAGGCCTTATATGATAACTGAAGAAAAATATACACTATTTCAAATTATATCAGTAACAATTTCTTCAACAATTTATTCAATGGTAATATGCCATGCTGATCAAGTATAGTTGTCCCATCAAAATACTTCAAACTGGAAACGAGTTGAGTAGGGAGAAAAATTGGCACGAAAAAACTGTTGACGTGGCTTGCCGGCCGGTCAGAACGCACAAAAAATTTAAAACAGGGTAAATTGTGGCAACACTTTTGCTAAATGGGGTAAAACGGATGAAATCCCGCTAAATGGGGTAATTGGTGTCAAAAATGTCAAAATAGAGGGTAAAAGCCGGAATTCACTCTAAAAGTTACCAAAAGCACAATAGGAATAGGTCACACAAATAAGCCTTGTTATGAGGCTTTATTAGCGCCAGCTCACCACAGATCGACTGCTAGCTCAAGGTTGGATAACCGGCACCTTCTTTCCCCTAGCGATTACCATCAACGATGGTATGCCTGGTAAGAACTAGCGATCAATTTATATTACTGAACAAATATTATATCATGTTCTATATATTATTGTTTTCAAATGTTATAAGAGTTTTAAAAAATACTTTGTTCAAAATTAATTAAAAAATATTTTTAACATATACAAAAAAGGTTCTTGTGTGTCAAATAAAATGTTTTGTACGTAGCTAATTGCTTTCTTTAAATAACTTTGTCTCTTAGAAAAATATTCATATGTTCAAAACATAATATTGGTATGTCAAATAAATAGTTCGCATGACTTTAAAATAAAATTTTGCCGACTACAAAAAAAACTCTGCACCATGTACTATTAGTGGTCATGTATGCCAAATAAGGTGTTCATGCAACTTCTAAAGTATGTGTTGACAGATATGAACAATATGTTATTTTACGCCGACGAAAATGGTCTTGTGTATCTAATATCTATAAAATGTTCATGTGACTTCTAAAAAAACAACACACAAAGTGATTTTTTTCTCTTCTTTCTAGTATGATAAACTATTGAACTCTACTTCAGAAAAAAAAATGTGGTAATCTTTCAAAATGTTATTGTTGCATGACAAACATGACAAAGTCATTTGTGTGGAGATTATTTCACTTTTCAAAAAATATATACACCTGTGAAAGAATATATTACTTCAACATTTCATAAAACAACATCAAACAGACTATGTATTGGTGGAATCCATGAAAAGTTAAAGCAATAAGTAAAAGGGGAAAAAGAATGAAAGAAAAAACAAAATAAAGAATTGGCGGGAAATATAAACTGAAAAGAGAAGATATAAAAGTAAAACACAAATACTGGAAGGATCCAAAAAACAAGAAGCATCATCTGGATAGAAGTGGTTTGTCGCCTCCTGCTTATAGCTTTTTCAAAGCTTAATACAAATTGCGACGAAAGCCTCCTGAAGGGAACTACGTGCGCAGTTTTGTACTCTGGTCACTACTCAGCGTAATACATAGGTGACGCTGGATCGTCAGTGGTGTCTAAACAAGGAGAAGGCTACTAGGTTGATTATGCATAATTTGACTGTAGTGGCTGACCAAATAATTATGAAAGAATTGGCCGTCAAGCTTGCTCTTCTTCATGTATATTTGTTCTACAGCAGGACAGGAGCTTCTCAAATCTCAACTCCAGTAAGAGCAGCTCGGCAGAAACAACTGTTGCTTATGATCTACAGAAACACACAAAGGCAGGTCGTCCTGTTCATCATATCTTAGAGCATCTTCAACAGGCGCGCAACACGCGGCGCACAAAAAACGTCTTTACAACACCGAAATAGCCAGTTTTTGCGCGCAGGTGAGCGCTGGCTCCAGCGGCCGCTGTAAAATATAGCGCGCGCGAGCCGCTCTAGCAGGCGTTGTAAAAAAACGGCGCGCGCGCCAAGCACAAACAACATATGCACTCCAAACAAAACCAAGAAGATCAAACATATAAAAAATAAATCAACAATAAATAGTTCAATACAACTCAAACAAATAGTTCATCTTCCAATACAACAAATAGTTCAACAATACAACATCAAAAATACAAATCATCATGCGTTTTGTCGGCCATTCCATGCCCACCACTCCTCGATGAGATCTTTTTGAAGATCATCATGCGTTTTGGCACGCCGTATGGCATGCTAGGAGGCAACAAATCGGGCCACCCTCGCAGCCCTCTGCCACACTCGCACGGGATGTCCCAAGAGCTCATACTGAGAGTAGTCTAAATTTTGGCCACGCTCATTCTCGACGATCATGTTGTGCATGATCACACAAGCATGCATGATGTACCAAAGCATCTTTTGATCCCAAAATCAAGCCAGTCCTCTCACAATAGCAAATTGGGCTTACAAAATCCCAAAAGATCTCTCGACATCTTTCCTAGCCTCCGCCTGAGCATTGTGAAAATCTAGATTTTTCTTACTTTCTGGTTTTTTCAACGGCTTCACAAATGTTTGCCTCTTTGGGTAGATGCCATCCGCAAGATAGTAGCCATAGTTGTATGTATGGCCATTTGCTACAAACTGCACCGGTGGCAATTCACCATTTGCAATCTTATTCATGAGTGGTGACCAATGAACAACATTGATGTCATTCAAAGATCTAGGCATTCCAAAAAAAGCATGCCAAATCCAAGTCTCTTGATCGGCCACCGCTTTAAGGATTATAGTGGAACCCTTTTTTTGGCCGTGGAATTGCTCATGTCATGCCTTAGGACAGTTCTTCCAACTCCAATGCATGCAATCTATTGAGCCAAGCATACCTGAGAACCCATGAGCTTTATTCATCTCCAAAAGCCTTCCGACATATTCAGCATTGGGAGATCTCAAATACTCCAGGCCAAACACTTGCACAATTCCGACTGCGAAGCACTCGACCACTACCACTAGTAGAAAAGGGGGCTTTTGTCCCTGTTGGTAAGGGCCTTTAGTCCCGGTTTTTGAACCGGGACTAAAGGGTCGTTACTAATGCCTCCCCCCTTTAGTCCCGGTTCGTGTAAGAACCGGGACTAAAGGCCGCCCACGTGGACGCAGCCTGGATCTCCACCTTTAGTCCCGGTTGGTGTTACCAACCGGGACTAAAGGAAATTTTATGATATTTTTTTTGAAAAAAAAATTTGCGATTTTTTTTTAATTTTTCTTTGATTTTTAAATTATTGAATTATTTTAACCTCTAATCTCTAATCACCACCCCTCATCACTGCTCAATTTATCCTCTAATCTCTAATCACCCCTCATCATTCCAAATCATCTAACTTCCCGGACGGTCACCCATCCTCTCACTACTCCAGCCTGAGCACGCTTAACTTCCGGGTTCTATTCTCCCTCGTTTCCAAGTCCGCACTTGTTGTGTTCCTGACAATAGTAAGATGTCAATTCTATTAACCCTCAGGAATTTAGCTTGAGCATGAAGTGACACATTTCACTGTTTGAGTTTGAAACTATTGTTTTAAAAAATAATAATTATTTAGTAACACTAATATTTCTGGAATAATTATTTTGACCACTGTTTGACCACTGTTTGACCACAGTTTGACCAGATTTGACCAAAATTCAAAAAAACTGTAATAATTATTTAGTAACACTAATATTTTAGAATAATTAGTTTGACCATTGTTTGACCACAGTTTGACCACAATTTGAAATTTTTTTGCCTCTCCAGATCTTAAAAGCCCCGTATCTTTTTTCTGTTAGGTTTTTGAGGATTTTGAAAATGTTTAACGGGGTTCCCCCAGTTAAATTCGGATGTAACTTTTCGAGTAGATGATTTTTCATATAAAAAACTTTTTCATCCGAGTTCGTATGCAAAAGTTATGCCCATTTTAAGAAATTCCAGAGAGATTTTGCAAATAAAGTCGAAATTCATATTTGTTAATTTTTCCAACAACTAGACCACATATCACATGAGGAACTTTTTTTTTGACATTTCCATCATTTTCTTTTGTTTTTTCTAAAACTGAAAAGGCGGTCGGGGGGGGGGGGTAGAGTTTGATGGGCCCTTTAGTACCGGTTCGTGCCATGAACCGGTACTAATGCCTCAAAGCCCATTAGTACCGGTTGGTGGCACCAACCGGGACAAAAGGACCTTTAGTCCCGGTTGGTGCCACCAACCGGTACTAATGGGCATCACACCCTTTAGTCCCGGTTCGTGGCACCAACCGGGACTAAAGGGCCCAGGTGAACCGGGACTAATGCCTTAGCCGCACGAACCGGGACCAATGCTCACATTAGTCCCGGTTCGTGACTGAACCGGGACTAATGTGAATATTGCCCTGTGACGAAAGCCCTGTTTTGTACTAGTGTACTAGGAAAACCCTACCAGTAGCGCTGGTTTTTTGGCTATTAGTAGCGCGGGCAGGCGCGCTACTTCTACGGCGCTACAGCTATTTTTTGCAGTAGCGCTTGTTCTAACCAGCGCTACTGCAGTATGTCTAGTTGTAGCGCGCCTCTGCCCATCGCTACTGCTAATACTAGTAGCCTGGCTCTGCAACCAACTCTACTAGTAAGGCAGCGCTGCTACTACTCCAAAACCCCACGCTACTGCTAGTTTTTTATTTTTTTTATTTGGCTGTATTCGTATTTTTACAGGTTTTATACAATTACAACATACACATACACTGAAACTATATGAAAAAGGAATGTCTCATCATCATCATCGAAGTGGTACAACATAGTCTCATCATATCATCATTATCGAACACAAATGTTGTCGATCTCATCATCATCTCGAAATAGCTATACAAGTTAATGATCACATGTCTCTTATATTGTCACAGTAGACACATGTTTCATCTTCTACCTAAACTATGACATACGAGATAAGAGCGATCACGATGATCAAAAGCGGTATTATGTAGTAGTTTTTGCAGCGGCGCTGGTTCTGAATCCCCTGTTGTGCTATGAATCTCAAGTAACTAGCTTCGGCTTCTGCTCTGCTATCAAACCCTTTCTGGCCTCCGCCGGAGAAGCCAGAGACTTGGTCCTGACACTCTGGCCACTCATCGTACACACCCGGAACATGCCCTACATACACGACATACCACTTCCTCGCCATCCACTGTTTAATTTGGTCTGTCGTTGGAGCAATACCATTGTTACCCTCCGGATAATAATTAGTATAATATATATTACATCATTTGACAGCTAACGGCGGTATACAAAAAAGACACACACAAAAATTATGGATTAGTTTGTCAGCTTGCGCGACGACGACGCTTCAGACTGATCTTCTTCCGTCTTTTGTTTGTTGTCGAATAATTGAGCCCATGGTTGTGACTTTTCCTTCTCCAGGGATTACGATCTTTCATAGGTAATGTAGTCTTCATTCTTCTTTTGACGTATGTTTCATCGTCATCAGCATCATCTTCCCTCATCGGATCACCGTACTGGTCGTAGTCTTCCTCGTTGGCGACTCCATCCATTCCGGCGATGCTCCTTTTGCTTCTCCTCACGACAACACGCTGGGATTGATCGGATCAGTTATGAAGAAACATTGTGTCACGTGTTTAGTGTGTACCCATGGCTCATTTTTGGCGATGGCGTTGACGGTACCGCTATCGGAGTCGGGTATACACATGGTAGTGAAATGTCGGTTTTCTCTCTGTACATTCTTAGCCCATCTGACACGGAACATCGTCGCGCTATGCAATCTAGAGTAGTTAAGCTCCCATATCTCTTCGACCCTTCCGTAATATCTTTCAATTACATTCCCGGTCATGGCTTCCATCGTCACCCCTGAGTTTTGGTCATCACTGTTTATATCTTTCTCCTCCGTGTAGAACGTGTATCCGTTGATATCGTATGCTTGATAAGTCACGAGGTTGGTCGAGGGGCCATGTGCTAAGGCGTATATGAGCGTTCCGTTCGGACAACCCTCTTCCGGGGGATTAGCCAGAACTCGCTCTTTGAACCAACGCAAGAAAGTGGAGTTGTGCTCTCTAATAACTTCAGCATCCGTCCTGTGCACCCCACAGTCACGGTACTTCTTGGCGATGGTCTCTTTGTGCAGTGTCACGAAATCTTCTAGCACATCTAGGTGTTGTAGCACTACTAAGTTTGCCCTGTCAAGGTCGTTTTGTCGGCCCGAGCGTCACACATTCACATCCTTATGACTGTTGGTGTGACCTTCGCCTTCGACCCTTCCACAGTGCTTGTTGACGGGCAAACCAACAACAGGGCCTCCAATGCCTACTAAATAACTCTCACAGAAAGAGACGCACTCTTTGGTCAGATATCCCTGGGCTATGCTTCCATCTGGACGGGACATGTTACGAACGCATCCTTTGATAACCCCATTCATCCTCTCGAACGACATCATGTTGTGCAGGAATGTCGGCCCTAGGTCGATGATGTCGTGCACGATGTGGACACATAGATGCACCATGACATCAAAGAACGCGGGCGGGAAGTACATCTCTAGCCCATTCAGTATGACAACGATCTCTTCCTGTAACCTATGGAGTTGCTTCACACCGATCGACTTTCGAGAGATAGCATCAAAAAAGTGGCATAGGTCAGTAAGCGTCTCACGCACATGTGTCCATAACCCTCTAAGTGCAACCGGGAGTAACTGCGTCATCATCACATGACAGTCGTGAGACTTCATCCCACTGAATGTTTTTTTCTTAGTGTCCAGATATCTGCTTATCTTCCCACAGTATCCGGAACTAACTTTGATTCCGGCAAGGCACTTGAACAATTGATCGACCTCCTTCTTCGGATCTAAGGTGAAGCAAGAGGGGGGGCAATATTGTTCTTCCTTCTTGTTTACTTTTTTGCCCCTATCTTCCGTCTCCGTCTCCGTCTCGGTCTCCTCTGACGACCTTTTACCGGGCATTTGGAGATCTTTCCTGATATTCAAAAATTCCAAGTTTTTTCTTGCCTTCGGCCCATCCTTGGTCCTCTCTGGCATGTTCATCAATGTTCCAAGCAAACTCTCAAGGATATTTTTTGTGATATGCATTTGATCAAGGCTATGAGGCGTGTTGAGTATGGGCTAGTATTCCAAGTCCCAGAAAACAGATCTCGTCTTCCCATACCTTCAGCAGGGGCTCTGGCGCCTTTTTCTTCGTCTTTCCCGGCGAGGGGCACTCTTCCCAGTTCTTCAATAACTCATATATTTCTGCACTGCTATGCTTACGTGGAGGACCTGATGCTCAGCCTTACCATTGAATAGATCTCCACGCTTTCTCCACGGATCATCCTTCTCGAGCCATCTTCGATGCCCCATGTACACGATTTTCGAAGACCCGCCATCTTTCGATAGCTGCAGAGAAGTTGTATCATCCATGCACCTCGTGCATCCGCAATATCCGTGGCACACCTGGCCGAAGAGATAGCCGTAACCGAGATAGTCCTGCACCTCGTGATCAGCGCAGCTCTCATGTAGAAATACTCTCCTTTGCTTGCATCCCATGTCTTGGCCGGCGTTGTCCATAAGATCTGTAGCTCCTCTTTTAGTAACCCGAGATACAGATTTATATCATTTCCCGGTTGTCTCGGCCCTTGAATAAGCATAGCCATGTGTATTTATTTTTCCTTGATGCACAACCAGGGGGGAGGTTGTACATCCATACAAACATGGGCCATGTGCTATGATTGGTGTTCTGGTTGCCAACTGGATTCATGCCATCACTACTAGCGCCAAGCACGATGTTCCTTTGATCATTTGTGAAAAAATCAAATTCAGCATTTAATACTCTCCACTGGCTAGCATCTGCGAGGTGTCTCAGCTTCGGTTCATCTCCATGATCTGGCTTCACCCTCTCCGCGTGCCAGCGCATAAGCTTTGCTTCCTTAGGATCTATGAAATACCACTGCAGACGCGGAGTGATCGGAAAGTACCATACAACTTTCTGTGGAGCTTTCTTTCCGGCCTTTTTATATCGTGAAGCATTGCATTTTGGACAGATGGTTTTTTCCGCGTGCTCGTTCCGATATATGATGCAATCATTGATGCATGTGTGATATCTAATGTGTGGCAGATCAAGAGGGCACACGATTTTCTTTGCCTCCTCGACACTAGTAGGACACAGGCTTCCCGCCTTCTGTAGATACTTCAGAAGCTCATCCAGGCTTGCATCTGTCCATTTGTTTTTTGCCTTCGTCTTTAGAAGTTCTAGTGTGAAACTCAAGCGGGTCACCTCGGGATTGCAACCATCATACAAAGGAGTAATCGAGTCTACCTCCAGTTGCGCCAGTTTGGCCTCCTCTCTAGAAGCAGCTTTGTCGCTAGTCGTCTTCTTGCGAAGCAGGTCTCGAACATGCAAGTCCCGCATGGCTGAACTTAGTAGCGACGAAGACGGCGGCGTGTCCGCGTCTTCTCCACCTTGAACTGCCTCTTCGCCATCGACATTTCCGAGGCCGTCTTCCTCTTCGGGCACATAATCGGTCATCTCTTCGTCTAGTGGCCCCATGTCGTTATTTCCTGCCCCGTCGATGTCCTCCTCCTCATCATCATCATCTTCACTTATCCACCGAGTATGGCCATGCATGAAACCATGCATGAGCAGGTGCGCCTTGAATGTACCACCCTCAAAGGGGTCAAGCCTGACTATTCCTTTGCATTTTCGACACGAACATCCTTCAGTCTTTTTTCATACATGCCGTCCACAGCGGATTGCCAGTATCTTTCCACCATCCTTCCATTGACCTTCATGATCACCTGTGCGCGGAGCAAATATTATAACCACGTATATATGCATGCATGGATCAAATTCAAACAAAAATTCGGCATGACCTTCCCTAAACATAGGACATATTGAGTTTGCCCAAAATTCGCCGAAACGGAATTGAATCGACATTTCGGCAAAACATAGGCAACTCATGTCACCCACATTATTTCATCAAATACACAATGTAGGCAACTCAAATTATGCCACACACAATTCGGTATATATATTCTCATATCGCCCATTTATATATAGTTTCGGTCCTATCCACACAAACACCTTTTTTGCTCACCTATGTGTCGAGAGGGATATTGAGCACCTTTCTTCTTAATTACCTAGTAGCTCTAGATATATAGCCCTAACTAGCTGGCTAGCTAGGGAGAGAGAGAGAGAGAGAGAGAGAGAGAGAGCTAGGGAGATAGTGGGAGAGGAGAGGGAGAGAAGTGGGAAGGCATTAATGGAAGGGGGTGGAGGGCAAAGAAGTGGGGGAGGGGGCATTAATGGAGGGGTGGTGGTGGAGGGCACAAAGAAGAGGGGGTGGTGGAGGGCAAAGAAGAGGGGGAGGGAGGGCTCTAATGGAGGGGGTGGTGGAGGGGCAAAGAAGAGGGGGGTGGTGGAGGGCAAAGAAGAGGGGGAGGGAGGGCTCTAATGGAGGGGTGGTGGAGGGGGAGCATTGAAAGGAACAAGCAAGGTGCAAGGAAAGGGGGAGAAAGGAAGGGGAGAGGAAGAAGAAAGGGGAGGAAGGAGGGGAAAGGTGGTAGGTGACTGGCGACCATAGCAGTAGCGCGGGGCGCCAAAGCACACTACTGCTATGAGTGCCAGCCAAAATATCTACTAGTACGTAAAACTAGCTATAGCACTTGTACAAAAACAACGCTACTGGTAAGTTTACCCATAGAAGAAATAGCAGTAGCGCGTCTAGGTGCACAGGCGCTACAACTATTTTCTTAACAGTACCGCTGGTTAGACTGCAAACGCTGCTAATATTTTTTGGTCGGGTGGTGTGTTGTGGCAAACTTACCAGTAGTGTGGCCTCCAGAAAGCCACGCTGCTACTATGTTGTACCAGTAGCGCGCTTTATAACAGACGCTACTGGTAATTATCAGTAGCGTGGGGTCCAGAACACACGCTACTGGTAAGCTTCTATGTATAAGCCTTTTCCTAGTAGTGGATACACATGATGGCTTGAATCTCACCCATGGCCAAGTGGTCGTCAACTAGATCACCCGGAATACCGTATGCCAACATACGCAAAGTGGTTGTTACCTTCTGAAAGGTGCTATGACCGAGTTCTCCGGCGGCATTCCTCCTTTGCTGAAAAAACCAATCATGGCTCGCCAGTTTCTCTGCAATGCGCCTAAACAACTCGGTGCTCATCCTAAACCGGCGCCGGAAGTACAACTCGGGGCACACGGGATTATCCACAAAATAGTGCCTCATCAATCTATTGTCGGCATCGATCTTATCCCTCCAAATTTTTTGCCGACCCATAACCGAACCACCGTGCTTTGGTTTCTTATTGATGTGCATAGCTAGGATCATTGCAAGGTCCTCCTCCTCTTCAATATCAAATTCTTCTACGGAAGAATCATATGATGAACTCATCTACAACGTTGAATTTAAACTAGTCTATAAAAACTACAAACAACATGCACCAAATTCATGTAAAAATGTGATGTTGAAGCAATACATACCTTGCAAGCATTTTGAAGAACACCTTGTGGGCGCCGAGCGGCAGTGGGCGGCCGGGCGCTGTTCGTCGGAGGAGTAGCGTGCGGGAGGTGAGGCGGCGACTAGAGGGAGACGGAGGAGGCGGCGGCGGTGCGGGGATAGGCCGGGGAAGTGTCATCAGGTCGCCGGAGCAAATGGGGTGGCGCGGGCGGTGGCGCCAGTGCCTGGATGGGTGGTAGGCGGACTTCGCGGCACGGGCGCTCGAGTGTGCAGCGCGCGGGAGCAGGCGCACGAAATAAGCGGCGCGCGATGCCATTTCGCCCCTCGCGCTGAACAACTTATGCACTAGTAGAAAATAGGGCATTGGTCCGGCCCTCGTAATACCATTAATCCTGGTTCGCTCGCGAACCGGGACCAAAGGAGGCAACTGCCCCGGTTCGTGAGCCCAGGGGGCCGGCCGGGCCACGTGGGCCATTGGTCCCGGTTCGTCTGGACCTTTTGGTCCCGGTTCCACGCATGAACCGAGACCAATGCGCCTCGCCCCTGGCCCATGACCATTAGTCCCGGTTTGTGCCACAAACTGGGACTAAAGGTTTGGTCCTCGTTGCGGTCAGAGTTTAGTCCCACCTCGCCAACCGAAGGGCGCTCACACCGGTTTATAAGCCCGTCCCTCTCTGCCTTGTTGAGCTCCTCTCAAAGTGAAAATAGATGCCCTTATACAGGGAATTTGACCTAAATTCATAGTAAATTTCTTTGAAATTCATAGAAATTTATTATGAATTTAGGTTGAATTCTCTCTATAGGCGCATCTATGCTCATTTTTTTATGTTGGGGTTGGCGATCTTTACAGACTTTTTGTGTGTTGAATATGCACCATTCAAAATCAGTCTTTGCTTTGAATGGTTCAGTTTGAACACACAAAAAGTCTGGAGTTCAAATAAGTTCAAGAAAATGAAATCCCTTTGTAACAGATGAGTTTTCGTCCGAAACCCTGATACTTCGAAAGAGATTGTCCATTTTGTTCACGAAGTGCATCCAGCTTTTGCCGTAACCCTCTCCACTTTTTAGCACATGCTATGTGGGTGAAATGATGATACCATGCCAACTTTCAGCCTTTTCAGAGCTCATTTGTAAGGCTTTTCAATTTCAGGGTCATTTAGCCCAAAACAATCCGTCAGTGCATGAAAAATAACAAATGAAGTCAGAAAGGGTTGAAAATTGATGATGTGGCTTTGAATGGTGCATTTTGAACACACAAAAAGTCTGGAGTTCAAATAAGTTCAAGAAAATGAAATCCCTTTGTAACAGATGAGTTTTCCTCCGAAACCCTCATACTTCGAATGAGATTGTCCATTTTGTTAACGAAGTGCATCCAACTTTTGCCGGGACCCTCTCAACTTTTTAGCACATGCTATGTGGGTGAAATGATGATACCATGCCAACTTTCAACCTTTTCAGAGTTCATTTGTAGGGTTTTCCAATTTCAGGTTCATTTGAAATGCTTTTCAATTTTAGGGTCTTATAGCTCAAAATAATTAGTAAATGCATGAAAAATAAAAAATGAAGTCAGAAAGAATTGAAAAATGATGATGTGGCCTTGAATGGTGCATTTTGAACACACAAAAAGTCAGGAGTTCAAATATGTTTAAAAAAATGAAATCCCTTTGTAACAGACGAGTTTCCGTATGAAATCCTGATACTTTGAAAGAGATTGTCCGTTTTGTACACGAAGTGCATCCAGTTTTTGCCGTAACCCTCTCAACTTTCATGCACATGCTATGTGGATGAAATGATGATACCATGCCAACTTTCAACCTTTTCAGAGTTCATTTGAAATGCTTTTCAATTTAGGGTCTTATAGCTCAAAATAATCAGTAACTGCATGAAAAATGGTGCATGAAAAATAACAAATAAAATAAATAAGTAATTAGAAACAAAATAATGTAAACTTTATTAAAATATATAAGTAGAAACAAAATAAAATAAACTTTAATAAAATTTATGAAACTAAAATTAACAAAGTATTTTCTGTTCAAAACATTATAAGAAACCTCTAGTATTATTGAAACTAAAATTATATAAAATTGATGCAACTAAAATTATCGAATTATTTTCTGTTCAAAATCATTAAAAGCAAAAAGAATTTTCATAAAGAACTTTTTTTGTTAGAAACTTTAATAGCAAAAAGAATTATCATAAAGTAAAATAAATAAGTAATTAGAAGCAAAATAAAATAAAATAAATAATTTTTTGTTGTAAGTAGAAACAAAACAAAATAAATAAAGCAAAAAAGAAAATAAAAAATAGGCAAAAAATAAAAAATATGCCACCTACTGGCCCACTACGGCCTGAATACGACTAGAAACCCATCGATGGGCCGGGATTCGGGCCCGCAGAAGGCCCAGTAAGCCCATCAGGCATAGCGGTGACAATTAGGCCTGTAAGCCTGCAATGGAGAGGAGCTCGAGAGGGGTGCGACAGTAGGGCTTATAAACCACTGCGCGCCCCTCTCAACTAGCGAGGTGGGACTAAACTTTCGACGCGGGCGCAGCAGCACAAGGCCTTTGGTCCCGGTTGGTGGCACCAACCGAGACTAAAGGTGTGCATTGTTACCGGTTCGTGGCACTAACCTGTACTAATGCCCCCCCTTTAGTCCCGGTTGGTGGCACCAACCGGGACCAAAGGCTGCCGCCCTTTGGGCTGCTGAAAAGAGGCCTTTGGTCCCGGTTGGTGGCACCAACCGGGACTAAAGGTCGCATTCGTCCCGGTTGCTGTCACGAACCGGGACCAATGCTTCGTCTATATAACTAGCACTTGTGAAAATTTTCATTCAGTTCGCATCTTCCCCGCCCCGACGACGCCGCCAGGCTGCCCCTCTGCGCCTCGCCGTCGCTGTCGTCGCCCTGCCTCCGACGCCATCCCGCGCCGCCCAGACGCCGTCGCCGCCCCGCGCCCCCTGCCTCCTCGTCGCCCGTCGCCGCGCCCCTCACCTCCGCCCCCCTGCCTCCTCGTCGCCCGTGGCCGCGCCCCTCACCGTCGCCCCCGTGCCCTGCCTCCTCGTCGATCGCCGCCCCCTTAGTGAGCTCATATGAATTTTCCTAATTTAGATGTGTAGTTAATTTAGATGTGTAGTTTAGATGTGTAGTTAATTGAGTTGTTGTAATTTGTTCATAAATGAATATGCAAAAGTTAGAATTTTTTTCTGTTCATAGATTTTTTTGTGATATTATTGTTGAATATGCAAATGTTTGTGTGTTCATATATATGCAAAGAATATGTAAAAAAAATTCATAGAATTTTTATAATTTTTTTCTGTTGTAATTTTGTTCATAGAATTTTTATGATTTTTTTCTGTTGTAATTTTGTTCATAGAATAAGAAGAGAAAGTGTTTAATAGAATTAGTTAGAAAAATAATAAAACTAGTTAAACCAGTTTATTTTTAGTAAGTACTACTTTATTCTATTTATAGTAAGTGCTTAGTAGTTGAACTAGTTGATTTAATAAAATTAGTTTATTTTACTATAGAAGTAGTTTATTTTTAGCAAGAAAATTAATAGAACTAGTTTATTTTTTTAGTTAAAGCAATTATTCCCACATCGACATCGACGATGCCAATCCCGCATCCTCGTCGTCGACTCGGCGGAGGAGGCCGGCTTGATCAGAGGGGCCATGTCCGGGACTGGGCTCCGCCGGGCTGGTTTTGGGAGGTGCTACCTTCCGGGGGGCGTAGGTTGGTGAGGAGCCAGCCCGTCATTGACCCGATCCTTGTTCGGTGGCGGTCGAGTGGGCCAGTGATGGTGCCGAGGCTTCCGGACACCGCGGAGGTGGTACGTCACCGTGTCAGCGAGGAGGATGAGCACGTCCGTCGGTACATGGTTGCGTTGGAGTGCAGGTTCGACAATACCTGGCAGGTTCTTCAGGGATCTCACTGGAGCTATGATCATGTGATGGTTCCTTCTCTTTCCGTATCCACCGCCCGCGCCGATACCCGTCGGGCGCTACGGTTCTAGCTGTACTAGCGATGCTATATGTATGATAGTATTCGAGGTGTATTAGTGATAATATTCGACGATGTACGGACGCATGGAGATGATGTAGTTTTGCTTATAATTGAATGCATCCTAATTTTAATACTACTTTATTTTGTGATTTGATTTTGCTTATTGAATGCTCAAATTAGAAAACTACTCCTACTTTGAATGCTAAAATTGGAGAGCACTATGCAAGGCGTATGCATATGATTAGTTGATAGCTTATAGGGTTTTTGTTTTCGCAGAAATCTAGGAGCCCCCCTCCATCATCCCCGCCGTCGTCCCCGTCACCGACCCCCTCCGACCTCGAGGTGAGACCAGCCACGAACCGGTTTTAGAAAGATAATTAAACGATATTTCGGGTTGACTTTAAGTCTACTGAGTCTCCACCATATATGAGAGGACGAAGAATCCCGACTGTTGTCGTGGGGGTAACTTCTCCTTCGTTCCCGTGTGCTAGACAATTTGGTGTAATGCACTCGGGAACGAAAGGAAGGAGCTACCATCACCGACGGTCGCAAATGTCTGAGAGAAATCAGTGAGGGAGAGTTCCACCATATATATATGAGAGGACGAAGAATCCCGACTGTTGTCGTGGGGGTCTCTTCTCCTTCATTCCCGTGTGCTAGACATTTTGGTGTAATGCACTCGGGGATGAAAGGAGGAGCGACCATCACCAATGGACGAATGTATACACCACGTGAGCTGAGAGTTTTCAAGAAAAGACTCGACAAACCGATAGTCAACCCGTGATGAATAATAATGATCTAACTTAGGTTTTTTAGTACATATATTTAATTGTAGACGTTTAATATTTGAATTATGAACATAGGAAATGTCGTACTCGGACGACGAAAGTCTCCCGTGGAAGTGCGACTGGTGCCACGACGACCGAGGTCTGTGCGACAGGCCTCACCTGGACGAAGATCGATGCTTCAGTATTAAGCTGGAGGAGACCTTCGATGTTGAAACGGTACGCAACGACGACAAGTGTTATTTTTGCGTAATTAAGCACGACTTCAACTATCTCAACATGTACTTTTCATCTTTTACAATTCGACTAGCTTATCCCATGCCACGCAAGACGCTACGTCTTGGAGAGGATGGGTTTTGAAGACCATGAAAGTATGGAAACAAAGAAAATTCACCTAAGGACCCATCATGATATAGATTTAGAAGTAAATCTGTATAATTCTTAGAGCGTAACCCATTTTGGTTGCAAAAATTGGGAAGCATTTTGCAAGATGTATGGTTTTGATGAGGGTATGCTGTAGGGTAACACATCAGAAAACAAAAAGTTTCCGACCTACGCACCAGCCCAGGACCACTATGGAGACTGCATACATGGTTTGATCTTTTTCGTTACCGACTCGTAGCGCAGCGGGAAGTAGAGTCGATGACGATCGGCGGTGCAGATCCCCGCACCTAGGATTTACAACCTCCCAACCGCGAGAATGTATACCCTCATCTGCTCCTCAGACAGCCCTCTGGGAGGCGGTCGAACAGCCCCCCCCGGACGGTGTCGCGGACAGCCCTTCGGGAGGACCTTCGAAACTCGAACGGTCACTCGGACAGCCCTTCAGGAGGGCCTTCGAAACTCGGACGGTCACACGGAGAGCCTTTCGGGAGGCACTCATGAACTAAGACCGAAACTATGATCTCTCTACAGAGTTGCACACATACGGTGTCATCTATCTGGCAGGGCTTCGCCGTCCAGAACTAGTTCCTGCCGGAACCCAGACAGCCTGACGGCTCTACGAAACTCTTTTCGTGGGAGGGAGAGAAGAAGCCAGATAATGCATGGCATGTGTATGAGAGAAAGGGATGAAGAGATGGCAGCCCTCACCTCCTCTATTTATAGGAAAACCAAGGGGTAGTGTGCCTCCACAAATTACCAAAAAACCCCATGCATTAGGTCACACATGAGGGTGTTAAGGACAAAATGGGATGCCATGTGGAGCTCCAAGGAGCTCCACCACCCATGGCCGGCCACCCCTAGGGCCCCCCCCCCAAATGGGGTTCCTTCCCTTGTAAGCCACTTCCTTCTAGAACTTTGACCAAGTCCAAAAAGGTGGCTCTCCAAAATTATCCCAAAAAGCACTTTCACTATTCACGACGACATTTTTCAGCGTCCGTTCGAACTGAAAATATTTATGTGGGCTTAGAACATTTCCAGTACCCACTAAAATGATTTTCAACGCGTTCCGAAACAATTCCGGTTTTAGTGATTTTCATCTGCGAAACGCATCCGGCAGCTCCGGAACATTTCCGGTTTTTACCTCAGAAAATTCCAAAAAGCTTCCAGAATGATTCTGGCATCCTCCAAGAATTATCAGGCATGTGCCGAAACCAATTTTACTTAATGGTGTATCCCGAAACAACTTTTCGGTATCATCGAAACTTATCCGATGACCTCTCTCTGCGGTACGATTCCGCTGTCCGAAACTTTTCGGTGTCCGAAACTTTTTCGGTGATTTTCTCTCAGACTCCCTGTCTAGTATTCAGCAGATAGATGACCCTTAAGTGTGTGACCCTATAGGTTCGGTGAAGTATAGACATGACCCGGAACCCCTTCCGATCAATGATCAACATCGGAGCCGTGGACACCCATATTGACCCCTATACCCACACGAATAAATATTCGAGTGAACCTCCAGTTACCGTGTGCTATTCCTGTTGCTTCGCGATATGTTACAAATACCCAAGGTGAGACATGTTGGCATTCCCGTGGATCAACAACTTGTCCACTATGCTAGTTACCTCGTTACCGTTTTTGTTCTCTTTTCCCGTTTCGTGTTCCGGCATCCCCGTGATCAAATCACAAAGTGTTTGGCCAGACGATGATGGACACCGTAACACCGAGAGGGCCCGAGTATATCTCTCCATCGTCGGAGGAGCAAATCCCAATCTCGAGCTATCAATTTAATTAACATACTTTCCCATGAACCCGCAAGCCGCCGTAATAGCCATCCAATTACGGATGACGTTTGACAAACCCCAAAGTTCATGAAGCAAGCATGAAGAAACTCGATACTCTCATGGTCTTAGGAATTATGCAAACATTAACTATCTCTGTGTTATAAACTATTAACTTGTGACGAATGTATCTCATAGCATAACATCAATCCGGGTCGATTCAAGACAAATGTTCTCTTAACATTGTGCCCTCAAAGTTGCATGGTGTCTCGGCACGATGAACTGTAGCAACGGTGCATACTCAGGGAGAACACTTATACCTTGAAATTTAGTGAGAGATCATCTTATAATGCTACCGTCGTACTAAGAAAAAGAAAATGGATAAAGGATAAACATCACATGCAATCAATATAAGTGATATGATATGGCCATCATCATCTTGTGCCTTTGATCTCCATCTCCAAAGCACCGTCATGATCACCATCGTCACCGGCTTGATACCATGATCTCCATCGTAGCATTGTTGTCGTCTCGCCAACTATTGAGTCTACGACTATCACTACCTCTTAGTAATAAAGTAAAGCAATAACATGGCGGTTGCATTTCATACAATAAAGCGACAACCATAAGGCTCCTGCCAGTTGCCGATAACTTCTACAAAACATGATCATCTCATACAACAATTTATATATCATCACGTCTTGACCATATCACATCACAGCAAGCCCCTGCAAAAACAAGTTAGACGTCCTCTACTTTGTTGTTGCCAGTCTTACGTGGCTGCTACGGTCTTCCTCCGAGCCTCGTGGATATTGCAGACTCGAGAATCATTGCAGTTATAGCATGGAACATAAAACATAATTATGAACTTGGAGATAAATAATACCATTTATTATTGCCTCTAGGGCATATCTCCTACATATGCTTGTCACCATGGATCTTGGTGATCCTGACATCGAGCAAGACAATATGGACATTTGGGTCCTTGTTGATACGCCTCCAATTCTACCGCTATGTGAGTTTCTCAAACATAGTTATTAGCTAATTTATATTGTTCATTTCAAAATAGTTGACATCTTATTTTCATTGACAGCTTATTTTGATTATTCAAACAACGTGCGGAACATGGTAGACAGAACCTACTACACCGATGGCTCTGAGTTAACTTATAAGGAGAAAACTCATCTGGTCGGATTTTGTACTGATCTTGAGAATTACAATATCTATTGTAAAACTCCTCCACATTATGGTCAATACGTGCCACTAGTGCACGTGTTGAACTACGGTAACTACTATGGAGATACCCTGGTAAGATTTCTTACTATTACGACATCCGTGCATCTTTTGCATACTTCTAAAACTAGTACATCATTGCTAACTATGAAGTTATTACTATGTTTTTCAACAGATAATCCCAGAGGATTGTGTGCCTCATTTGATGTACAGAATGGTAGCCTTGATGTTTTGAACATACAACCAGGTCATCCTACGAATCTCAACTGTCCATACCGGATTTCTAAAAGAAGTGGAGACATGAAAATCAAAGAATGGAAAAAAATGTATGGACAGTCGCAAGGAGGTTCTTGGAAGCAAAAGGAAGCGAAGCGCAAAAATTGGAGACAGGATGATCTCCATTCTCCATAATGGAGAATCGGGGTCTATATTGTTTTATGCTATTTTACCTTAAAGAGGGTATTTAGGTCCTACCTAATCATGAATGAACTATATGATTCAACATCTTCTTTGTCGCTTCTAAAGCGTCAACATACTTAGCCCTTGTTATAGAATTCGCCACAATAACTAGTTTGAACAAATTCCAACTAACTGTGCCACCACATTGCGTGTTACACAAAACCCTTAATTTAAATCGAAAATCGCATGGAGAAAAGATGAAGACTGTACCGATGTAACATTTTACAACGAACTCTTCATGATCTCTGCTTGCGAGAAAACCATGTCATTAGTACTTACTCTAGTACTCTGTGACATCTTTCACTGTTGTCCCATGATCAGTAATTTGATCACTTTGGTATCCATACTCGCAACACCTTGGGAGTATCGGACATATCTGGTTGTTTTACATACCATGGAATACATGATTAATCTAAACACAAAAGTGTGTGGAATCTGCATCATGTATTTTGCTCATCAGTGTTTTGGGACACCGAGTCTTGCAAAAAACTCTTCCATGTGACTCCGGCAAGAATCACTCCCTGGCGGTTTTAAATGCTAAAAGGTTTTAGCACCTTGTCAATATGTATTCATTGCTTAGCCCTATTAGGTAAATCTATCTCCATAGATCATTATGCCTAATATTGAGGCTATTTAGCCTAAGCACTTCATCAAAAAACTATTTTCAAATGAAGTCCTAATTCGTGTCAAGAAATTCATTTCCAATTAACAATGTGTCAAGCACACAAGGTTTTTAGAAATATTATTACGCTCCCACTTACTTTCTTGAATTACAAGCATCTTCGTTACCCATTGATTAAGTCAAACCCCTTTGACCATTTCATCAAAGCACGAAGATTCCAACTCCATTTTGCTCTCTTCTGTCCATCGCTGGAACTCTGAAGTTTGCACCCTTACTAGCATCCTCTGGACAGACAAAATGCTTTTGACTGTAACACATGCAAGTCCTTGGTTTCATTTCCATCAGATGGAAATCCTATTGTCATCCATGTTTCATATCTCATGATTGAAATATGTATTAATCTCTAGTTCAACCCAAACCGACTTTAAGCATCGCTACGATGAAAACAACCTCATCGTAGTCAACTCTTGAACTTGTTATTTCAGCAAGTCGAGCTTTATGGATAAAATATTTTATCCGTATCAGTTTTAAGTTCCATAAATATTCGTTAGACTCTAAGTCTTCCGAAAGGTGTATCAAGGTTTTAATCTTGAATCACTTATATGGAAACTAACTCGGGTTGTATTGGCATTTAGCCAATTCTGGAGTCAGGGCCCATCAACGCTTCCTTGTGTATCGTACGTAGAATGTTGTCTAACAACAATATCTCGTTTGCGCACCTGAGAGGTTTGCACGAGCCTTTCCTACGTGGTTCAGCTGCAAGTTCGACCGAAGTTCATACATTTTATTGTAGAGACTTCCGTATCAATCGCAGTAGGAAACTCTGGAATTACTTCCAATGTCTCTTTCCTTTGATCTGATGACGTAGATACTGTTTATCTCGTCGAGTTGCACTATTCTCCCACTCACCTTTTTGAAAGAACAATTCTCTTTAAAAGCACACCGTTTCGCGGCAAAACTATTTGCCTCGGTAGAGTGAGGGAGGAATACCCAACATTTTGGTATAACCTACAAAGTAGCACTTGTCTGATTTGGAATAGGTTTGTAACCTTTTACACAAGCCCCATATTCCAAATTTTAAGAAAAGATATAACATGGTTGGGCGTACCATACCATGGCTTCATTTCAACAGACCTGATGTAGCTCTTTTCAGTGCAAAACCCACAGTCTTTAAAGCATCACTTTAAAAGGGATAATGGCAAATTTATTTATGTCATCTTTGACCTTACCATGTCATAAATGGTTTGATTACATCTCCACGGACTTTCCACTAGCAGTGGTGTTCCGGGAGGTGCAAGTTATGAAACCCCTTTCACAACTCATCAGACATTCGCTAAACATGTAACTCAAATATTCCTTTGTGCAATCGAATTGCAGAAACATAATTTTCTTGTTACAATAACTTCTACTTCATTTTTGAAAACCTTTCGAATGATTTCAAAAGATCCAGACTTACGTCTCATCAAGTAAATATCCATATATCTACTTGAGTCATTTCTGAAGATAAATAAATCCACCACTAACAACACTTATCGGACTACACCCATCAGATGTATGATCACTAATAAGTTTGTTGTTCGTTCCTTATGGCCTGTGAACGGTATTTTAGTCACTTCACTTTTCGGAGAAAAGTTGCAAGTGTCAGATGATTCAAAATCAAAAAGACTTCAAAATCCATCATAATGGAATTTTCCATGCGGGTTTCTCCAATGTGACCAAATGTAGTGCCACACTTGTGTGGTATTCTTTTAGTCTTGCGACATTTAGCGTCAGTGTTATGGATGTATCATATTACCATCAATATTCATAACATACATGCCATCTTGGATGGAAGCATGGCCCTTCATGTTATTCATAATACTTAACAACAATTGTTGTTTTTATGAACAACTCTTTTGCAACAAACATTGTGCAATGGGCTAGAGTGTATGAAACTCTAAAATGAATTATGAAAGTAAACCCAGAGGTATTGTATTATTATCAATATTCATAACATACATCTCATTCATAATGAAAGTATGGCCCTTGTGTTATTCATAACATCGAACATAAAAAGTTCTCTTATGAACAACCTTCTTGCAAGATACCTTATGCAATGGGCTAGAGTTTGTAAAACTCTAAATGAATTATGAAAATAAATACAGACGGCAATACACCGATGGAAGGTATAGTAACATTTACTATGTTCCCTGTGTATACCTTAACCTCATTTCAGGCTAGTCTTTTTAGGCCATAGTAGCTCTTACATTGATTCGTAACAGAATGCAATCGAGCGGGTATCTTTGTGATTAACTCACAATACCCAAGAATTAGTGATTAACATGTTTAACCATAATTCCCAAGAACTATATCTTTGACCAGCCTACTATACATCAAAAACTTGTATGACATTCATACATGAGCTGGATATTCCAGTCATCTTTCTTTCTGCCTTTATACTTCTAACAGTTTAACTTTTAGTATTTCTCCTACTCGCAAAAGAAGCACCCAACTTAAGAGTGGCATTAGCCTCGGACTTCCTAGGCGTGTAAGTCATACTAACACCCTTTGGACACTTCCTTTCTCTTTAAGTTGTTGTTTTATTCACCTTTCATTATATGAAAGGCGTTCTTCTGGATCCCTTTCCCAACAGTCAAATGCAGAGTAAACACTTTTACTAATACTTGCAAACAAACATTGCTTTGTTTGTATCTAAAAATATTTTTCAGTTCCATGAATATCATATAACTATCCCAACTTTTGAAGTTTGAGTTTCATGGAAGCAAACATATTCCACTTGACCGTAACAGAATTCTAGCTTTTGGATCGAAGGACGAGAGTCAAATGATCCATAGCGTTAGCGGGAGGATACGGAAAGCATGCGATAGGACAAAGTCCTTCTCGGCACTTTTGAGGACAATCCTCATATTACGTTACCAATCATAAAGTTTTAACCAGATATTTAACAGCGATTCAATTTTAACAGGTAAAGTGGAATCGCGAGCCATTATTCTACAACTATTTTCCAAGAAACACTTAGACAGTGTTCATAATTAATTGCACTAACAATTAAACATGTTAATTCAACAGTGCGCTCCCACTCAAATCAATATCTCTCATAATTGATTTGGAGTGATTCAAGATCCATATTTCTATTCGATGCCATTGACGGGTTCATCACTGATGACACGAATTTCAATCGGTAGGCCAACTTGCCGATCACATCTCTATGTGATTCTTGTTCATCTTTCGATGGGCGTGTTCCGAGCTCAGGACTCTCCTGCCTGAACGTCAAAGACAACCAAGTGATCTTGCTGCGAGGTCTGACCTCACCCGCCTCATTCCTCTCGATTCGTTCGTGCTCATGTGTACATGGCGCACCCCGAAAAGATACGAATTTCAGACGGTGCTACACTTGGGTGAACACTAACTACTTTGATATTTTAAGTGAGAGATCACCCTAATAAAAAGCGACTACCGCACACTCAAGAAGGGTGCATCATAAGGGATAAACATCTCAGGCAATTCATAATAGCATGATATGGTATAACCCTTTCTGACGGAGAAGTATTTCATTCCTTCGTCTTCGGCATTCGTGTCGGTGTTCACCTTCACGAAGATTGCCACCACCTTGTCGATGCACCAGATAATATTGCTATCTCTATAGCTAATAAAATAAGTGCATTACTTAAGGTTGACACGCAGGTCATTAAAGTGACAATCATATGGCTCCAGCCATCATGCCGAATCATGACACGCAGGTCATGTTAATCAATTTACATCATATAGTCATCTCATACATAATCAAATTATTATGAGCACTGCTATACCACATCACATGCATATCCTGCAAAACCAAGTTAGACGCCTCTAATCGGTTTATGCAAAATTTTATTTTACGTGGCTTCTAAGGTTTTGACTTAAACCGCAGCTACCAACGTTTTATCATCAAGTATGATTATTCAAGTTGCTAGATTAACATCTCGGGGTGTATGAAACACGAGATAATTAAATCTCGAGCCCCATACTAAACTTCGTCATACGCATGACCCCCGTGCAGATAATATCTGCAATGCCCTTTCATCTGCGAATTTCATCTTTCTTTTGACTATGGCAGAACCCAAAGAACTGATAGCACTTCCATGATCAATCAGGATCACGGATTGCCAGAACTTTGTCAAATTCCACCATGCTGTCTCGAGATTGAGCAAACGCAAATTCTAGGGAAGCAACAAGAACGTCGGGTAACAGATTTCATCTGTCACCCGCATAAATAATTTTCAGCAATAGATCTCATCTACTACCTAATTATATTATGCAATACCCATACATCTCCATGTATTCTAGATCGAAACCTGCATCTACGCATAGCACGGCTCTTGATGCCACTGTAGGGTAACGCAGCAGAAAACAAAAAAATTCTGACCTACGCACCAGCCCAGGACCACTATGGAGACTGCATACATGGTTTGATCTTTTTCGTTACCGACTCGTAGCGCAGCGGGAAGTAGAGTCGATGACGATCGGCGGTGCAGATCCCCGCAGCTAGGATTTACAACCTCCCAACCGCGAGGATGTATACCCTCATCTGCTCCTCAGACAGCCCTCCGGGAGGCGGTCGAACAGCCCCCCGGACGGTGTCGCGGACAGCCCTTCGGGAGGACCTTCGAAACTCGAACGGTCACTCGGACAGCCCTTCGGGAGGACCTTCGAAACTCGGACGGTCACACGGACAGCCCTTCGGGAGGCACTCACGAACTAAGACCGAAACTACGATCTCTCTACAGAGTTGCACACATACGGTGTCATCTATCCGGCAGGGCTTCGCCGTCCAGAACTAGTTCCTGCCGGAACCCAGACAGCTTTACGGCTCTACGAAACTCTTTTCGTGGGAGGGAGAGAAGAAGCCAGATAATGCATGGCATGTGTATGAGAGCAAGGGATGAAGAGATGGCAGCCCTCACCTCCTCTATTTATAGGAAAACCAAGGGGTAGTGTGCCTCCACAAATTACCAAAAACCCCCATGCATTAGGTCACACATGAGGGTGTTAAGGACAAAATGGGATGCCATGTGGAGCTCCAAGGAGCTCCACCACCCATGGACGGCCACCCCTAGGGCCCCCCCCCCCCAAAATGGGGTTCCTTCCCTTGTAAGCCACTTCCTTCTAGAACTTTGACCAAGTCCAAAAAGGTGGCTCTCCAAAATATCCCAAAAAGCACTTTCACTATTCACGACGACATTTTTCAGCGTCCGTTCGAACTGAAAATATTTATGTGGGCTTAGAACATTTCCAGTACCCACTAAAATGATTTTCAACGCGTTCCGAAACAATTCCGGTTTTAGTGATTTTCATCTGCGAAACGCATCTGAAGTGCTCGGCAGCTCCGGAACATTTCCGGTTTTTATCTCAGAAAATTCCAAAAAGCTTCCAGAATGATTCTGGCATCCTCCAAGAATTATCAGGCATGTGCCGAAACCAATTTGACTTAATGGTGTATCCCGAAACAACTTTTCGGTATCATCGAAACTTATCCGATGACCTCTCTCTGCGGTACGATTCCGCTGTCCGAAACTTTTGGTGTCCGAAACTTTTTCGGTGATTTTCTCTCAGACTCCCTGTCTAGTATTCAGCAGATAGATGACCCTTAAGCGTGTGACCCTATAGGTTCGGTGAAGTATAGACATGACCCGGAACCCCTTCCGATCAATGATCAACATCGGAGCCGTGGACACCCATATTGACCCCTATACCCACACGAATAAATATTCGAGTGAACCTCCAGTTGCCGTGTGCTATTCCTGTTGCTTCGCGATATGTTACAAATACCCGAGGTGAGACATGTTGGCATTCCCGTGGATCAACAACTTGTCCACTATGCTAGTTACCTCGTTACCGGTTTTGTTCTCTTTTCTCGTTTCGTGTTCCGGCATCCCCGTGATCAAATCACAAAGTGTCTGGCCAGACGATGATGGACACCGTAACACCGAGAGGGCCCGAGTATATCTCTCCATCGTCGGAGGAGCAAATCCCAATCTCGAGCTATCAAGTTAATTAACATACTTTCCCATGAACCCGTAAGCCGCCGTAATAGCCATCCAGTTACGGATGACGTTTAACAAACCCCAAAGTTCATGAAGCAAGCATGAAGAAACTCGATACTCTCATGGTCTAAGGAATTATGCAAACATTAACTATCTCTGTGTTATAAACCATTAACTTGTGACGAATGTATCTCATAGCATAACATCAATCCGGGTCGATTCAACACAAATGTTCTCTTAACATTGTGCCGTCAAAGTTGCTGGCATTGACATGCCCATGATCAGGAAAACAGAACCATCGTGCAACACTTGAGCTAGTCTTAGAGGCCAGACTAGGAATACTTCTTACCGTTTATTATTCCACACGTGCATATGAGTCTTCCTCCGAGCCTCGTGGATATTGCAGACTCGAGAATCATTGCAGTTATAGCATGGAACATAAAACATAATTATGAACTTGGAGATAAATAATATCATTTATTATTGCCTCTAGGGCATATCTCCTACATATGCTTGTCACCATGGATCTTGGTGATCCTGACATCGAGCAAGACAATATGGACATTTGGGTCCTTGTTGATACGCCTGCAATTCTACCGCTATGTGAGTTTCTCAAACATAGTTATTAGCTAATTTATATTGTTCATTTCAAAATAGTTGACATCTTATTTTCATTGACAGCTTATTTTGATTATTCAAACAATGTGCGGAACATGGTAGACAGAACCTACTACACCGATGGCTCTGAGTTAACTTATAAGGAGAAAACTCATCTGGTCAGATTTTGTACTGATCTTGAGAATTACAATATCTATTGTAAAACTCCTCCACATTATGGTCAATACGTGCCACTAGTGCACGTGTTGAACTACGGTAACTACTATGGAGATACCCTGGTAAGATTTCTTACTATTACGACATCCGTGCATCTTTTGCATACTTCTAAAACTAGTACATCATTGCTAACTATGAAGTTATTACTATGTTTTTCAACAGATAATCTCAGAGGATTGTGTGCCTCATTTGATGTACAGAATGGTAGCCTTGATGTTTTGAACATACAACCAGGTCATCCTACGAATCTCAACTGTCCATACCGGATTTCTAAAAGAAGTGGAGACATGAAAATCAAAGAATGGAAAAAATGTATGGACAGTCGCAAGGAGGTTCTTGGAAGCAAAAGGAAGCGAAGCGCAAAAATTGGAGACAAGATGATCTCCATTCTCCATAATGGAGAGTCGGGGTCTATATTGTTTTATGCTATTTTACCTTAAAGAGGGTATTTAGGTCCTACCTAATACTGATGATAATGTGCTAAGAACAATTAAGTAGGGTTGGTTTGATGACTCCGATGATGATGATCGTATGACTTGTTATTAATACCGAGTAGAAGTTGTATGATGATGATTAGTAGGACTTGATATTATGATGATGCATGATGTGGGCATGAAGAGTAATTATATATCAGTTATTATATATCTCTGTTAGCTTGCTTACACACCCTAAATTACCCCCTAAACCCTCCCCCCTTTCAAAAAAAACAAAAACCCCAGCCACTGAAATGCTAACGCGTGGATGCCTTTTGGTCCCAGTTGGTGTCACCAACCGGGACCAAAGGCCCTCCTGCCTGGGCTGGCCGCAGCGGCCACGTGGAGGCCCATCTGTCCCGGTTCGTGTAAGAACCGGGACTAAAGGGCTAGGGCATTAGTAAGGACCCTTCAGTCCCGGCTATGCCTTAGAGCTAAGAGGGGCCTTTTTAGTGTACGTTCGGCTTACAGGCTCCTGGCAGCCACAAAAAGGAGCAGCGGACTGACTGGCTTGAGGGCAACCTGGACACTCAAATATTGGCGCGGACAGGCGCTCTTGGTCAAAATTGTGGGGCGCCACGATCCCATCAAAAATCAAAGTTTTTGCATGGCGACTTGCTAAAACGTCCATCCCCACAGGCGAAGTTCGGAAACACACGAAGATGGCCGACTCGGCTGAATGCTCGATTTGTCATGCGGCTCTGGATACATGGCATCATTCTCTCTTTGACTGCCGGCTTGCAAGGTGCGTCTGGGCGCTGGCCGACGAGGAGCTGACGGATGTGCTTATCTCTAATCGTACTGATGATGCAAAGGTTTGGATGTTGTGGTTAGTTGACACACTACCGATAGCTGATCTTGCGCGAGCACTAGTCACTATATGGGCGATCTGGTGGGCACGCCGACGAGAGCAGTTCCAAAGTCCCATGAGCACTCATTTGTTTATTAATCAGTCCCAGGCCCTGCATGCAAAGGCGAGGGGGATGCATGCAATTTCGAGAGGCATGCATGGAACGCATATGACAGAAACAGTTCCCACAGGCCCCTGCTGGCTGCAACCTGATGCTCACGAGTTCAAAATGAACGTGGATGCCGGCCTGGCTAGGAACGGCTCAAAGGGGGTTGCAGCGGTAATATGCAGGGACAAGAGTGGCAAATACATGGGCGCCTCAGCCGTCGTCTGAGGGGCTCGTCGATCGATCCTGCGACACTTGAAGCCCAAGCGTGCAAGGAGGCTATGGATTTGGCTACAGATCTTCATCTCGACTCGTTGTGTATTGCTTCAGACTGCTTAGAAGTGGTGGCCAATATCACATCTGAGACCACCTGCCGGTACGCGACTATCTTACGAGAGATCAACTTTCAATGGAGTTTGTTCCGAGACGTTAAATTTATCCATGAGTATCGCCAGTTTAATGTTGAGGCCCATAACCTCGCACTAGTAGAAAAAGGGCCTATTGTCCCGGTTCGTGAGGGCCTTTTGTCCCGGTTTTTGAACCGGGACTAAAGGGTCGTTACTAATGCCCTAACCCTTTAGTCCCGGTTCTTATACGAACCGGGACAGATGGGCCTCCACGTGGCCGGTGCGACGAGCCCAGGCAGGAGGGCCTTTGGTCCCGGTTGGTGGCACTAACCGGGACTAATAGGCATCCACGCGTCAGCATTTCAGTGGTTGGGGTTTTTGTTTTTTTAAAGGAGGGGGGGGGGTTTGGGGGTTTTGGGGGTTTATTTAGGTGTTTCATATATTGTGTTAGCTAGCTAATTAATAGAGAGAAGTGTCCTCTCTTATCTCCGTGCTTGGTCGACGCTACGTACTATATACGTATGGAGAGGACTAGACACGCTAGCTAGTAATCAAATGAAGGAAACAGAAGATCGTCATGAACATATGCATACAGAGAGAAGTGATATCGACCACCTCTCCTTCTCCGAGAGATTGATCGAACAACAAGTTCTCGTATATCTATCCGACACTACCGGCTACATATATACAATAATTATCTCTTACAATATAATCTCCTAATTAAATTGTAAGAACACAGGGTCCACATAGTATTCTCCGTTTTCAGTGATCACGTGGTCAAGGAAGAATGCCGCCAATTCCTCTTGAACTGCTCGCATACAATCTGGTGCTAGGAGTTCATCCCGCATCCGAAAGATCTAATTTGAAGAAGGGGGTCAATACATATATATATATATATATATATATATATATGAATAAATGAAACTCAACACAAATGATGGTAATAAAATAAAATTATGAATATTATTGCTTACGCACTTCATATTGTTCGTCAGAGTAGCCCCGCTCACAGGTCGTGTAGCGGATGGACTCGCAAACGTAGTATCCACAGTAATTATTCCCGGGTTCCTGCCACAACCACTTTACAAGAAATAGAGGTCAATCAAACTGATATGCAAGCATGCTAAATGGTATTGATGAAGCTAGCGCTTGAATCACTAGGAGATGCGCGGAACATGCTACTATAGTACTTACTTTCGGGTGTTTAAATTGCAGCTTCTTCGGCAGTCCCGGAGCTTTTTTGGTGAATTTTCTCCAAACCCTACCAGACAAAGAAAACAATTACTTGATATCAGGAAATGAACAAAGTTGCTGATATGGTGGATAATGATCGATTTAACTTACTTCTCGAGCATTTGAGTCATGTCCGCATAGTCCTGGGGATCTTTTCGTCTCGAGTCTAAGACGGTTACTACTCCCTGCTCAAGCTTAATCTCTAGGAGAATGTAGTGGAAGCTGCGCACGCATGCATAAGTCATCAATTACATTACTATAACCTGGACTAATAAGGAAAACCGAATATGCACAAGACAGTAACACTCACTTGAAGTTGTAAGGGAAGAGTATTATATCTTTGTTTTCATTTATTACCAACGATCGTAGCAAGTTGGCCTCGGTATCTTCGGCATGATATTTAACCTGAGTTGCATCTATGAGATTTGTGTTAATGAACCCAATATCACCGATTTGTCTTTTCTTCAATTCGGCGATCTTCAATCTGCATAATATAGTGAGGATAATTATAAATACATGCAATGAAAGCGCTGACCTATATAGAGAGACTTAATGACAGAAGTAGTACTACTTACAGACAGTAGCAAGTGATCGTTGATTTATCGAGGGCCTTTTGATTGAAAAACTGGAAGAACTCCTCAAATGGAACATTCAACAGTTCAATTCCAACGAGGTCATGCTCCGGTTTAACTCTCAGCGTCAAAGTATCCCTCCCCCCAGACTCTCTGTAGGTTTTCATGTACCAATCATGTAATCTTCGCATCATCATTGTTAGAGATCTTTCATCTTTGACGAGAGGCTTCCCGTAATGGTATTTGTGTTCGTCCACCTCCAAGATATCATAATGTACATCGTCGGGCAGGTAATCTCCAAGATTGCTATAACCGGGCACCATCCTCGGATCATTAGCGACGATGTCGCTAGACACCTTGAGCGGGGGGCACGATTGGTTCGCTTGTTCGCCGAGCTGGGCAATTTTTTTCCCAGCTAGTCGTTCTTTTAACCTTTGATCACTGACAGTACTTCCCGACCGCTCCGCTTCGGCAAATGTCTTTGCAATAATGCGCTCATAGTTGCCTCTCGGCGGAGACTTTGGTGGTTTTGTCAGGGCAGCAAGAGTGCGCTTCGCTTTCACCGGATCTACCTTCTCCTCCAGAGGTGGATGTTTATTTGCTTTCACCCCTTCAAAGAAGTTCGTCACTTCGGCTCGCACGATCTTCGTGGTTTCCTCCTCGGTCCTCTCGTATGGTAACTTCTCTGGAGTCTTCAGAGAAGGACCGAATCTGTATTGCCTCCCGCCTCTGGCTGTACTGCTAGACGCCGGCAGAGCAGACGGAGCGGCTGCGGCTGTCTTCTTTCCTTGCTTACGAGGCGGAGGAGAAGGACTACGACGCGCCGGAGCAGCCGGAGCGGCGGCGGGTCTCTTCCGCCCTTGCTGACGAGGCGGAGAAGGAGGAGGCTGGCTGCTCTGGCGCGCCGGCGCAGGCGGAGAAGGAGGCGGAGTGCCGCCACGCGCCGGAGAAGGAGGCTGAGTGCCCTGATCACTCGCCGGAGGAGGAGGCGGAGGAGGAGGCGGAGTGCCCTTACTCGCTGGAGGCGTCCAGTTCGGAAGGTTGATCAGCTCCTTCTGCCATAGGCATGGAGTCTTCAGAGCATAACCCAGCCGAGTCTCCCCTTCACCGGTAGGGTGGTCAAGCCGGAGGTCCTCAAATCCCTCCGTTATTTCATCCACCATCACCCTAGCATATCCTTCTGGAATCGGCCGGCAGTGGTAGGTTGCGCCGGGTTCAGGAGGTAAAACAGAGCCAACAGCCGCCTTGATTTTGAAGTTCTACCATTGCGTCATAAGGTGGCAATGTTGAGACTCCGTGATAGCATCCACAGGGTAGCTAGCAGGAGCCATCAAGACATGCTCCGGCTGAAGCAGCTCGGTGGAAGCCACGCTGCTTCTCCGCTGAGATGGCGGGGTAGCTTCGGGGGTAGTTCCGGCATGTCCATTGCCGTCTCGTTCCTCTAGCGCTTGAACCCTTTCGTGCAGCTTCTGAATTTGGGTCTGCTCCACTTTTTTCCTCCGCTCCTGGCTTTTGTAACCGCCTGCGTCCGGAAAACCAGCCTTCCATGGAACGGAGCCTGGCGTGCCTCGTGTCCGTCCAGGGTGCTCAGGATTCCCGAGGGCCATTGTGAGCTCGTCGTTCTCTCTGTCTGGAACGAACGTCCCTTCCTGCGCTGCATCGATATACTGCTGAAGCCTCTTGACTGGTATTCTCAAAAGCTCGTCCGTCCAAACGCACCTCCCTGATACAGGGTCCAATTTTCCGCCAGCCCCGAAGAACCAAGTCCGGCAACGGTCTGGCCAGTTCATTGTCTGTGGTTCGATCCCTTTATCAAGCAGATCATTCTCAGCCTTGGCCCACTTAGGCCGGGCTTTGAGGTAGCCACCTGACCCCGTGCGATGGTGAAGCTTCTTCTTCGCAGCATTCTTCTTGTTTGTCGCTGACATCTTCTTACTCTTTTCCGATGTCTTGTGGGCAACAAATGCGGGCCAGTGATCTCTGATCTTCTCATACCGGCCGATGAATTCTAGTGTCTCTTCTTTGTCGACAAACGTTTTCAGCTCATTCTTCCATTTCCTGAATAGGTCTGCCATCTTCTTAAGAGCATGAGACTTGATTAATTGCTCTTTAACTGGCTTCTCCGGGTCCTCCTCTGGCGGTAGGGTGAAATTTGCCTTCAGCTCAGTTCAAAGATCATCTTTCTGCATATCATTGACATAAGACACCTCAGGGTCTTCCTTCTTAGGCTTATACCATTGGTGGATGCTGATCGGGATCTTGTCCCTAACTAGAACCCCGCACTGAGCAGCAAATGCATCCTTTGTCCGGATGGGTTCAATCGGTTGGCCGTCGCGCGCGATTGCTGTGATCTCAAACCTTTCATCCGAGCGCAACTTTCTCTTCGGGCCTCGTCTCTTTACCGAAGTTGTGCTCAATCCGGAGGGCTAGAAAAAAGAAGAAAGACGAGAGTTAATTAATATGTGTACATACCAAAACAATGAATGCATCAATTAGCTAGTCAGCACAGGCTTAACTAATATATTTACCTGGCCGGACTCTGTTCGGTCACCGGAGCCGTCACCACGGGCTCCTTCTTGCACCAGCATTGGGTCACCGGAGCCATCATAATCATGTCTTTCCTCCTCCACTCTTCGATCATCGTAGCCTGCTTCTTCACCCTGTTCTTCCTGACCATCATTGTCGTTAAGATACGACAAGATATCACCTCCGGCTAAGATTATGTCCCCCAACACCTCTTCTGCTTGCTCGTCTCGTCCGTGCTCCATTGTTTCTGCAAATATTACAACATGGCAATTATTACACAAACATGACAGCAGGTGGATATATTAGTGCAAACGTAGACCTAGATTATTCCGGGTTTGGGGTGGCCTCGGCAACGCTTCAAGGGTAGGGGCGCGGCGGGAGGGGGTAGGAGACCGACATCGTTTTTTTCTAGGGTTTGGGTGTCCTCGAGAGTTTTGGTCGAGCGAGAGGGCCGGGGGTGCTCCTGTGGTATAAGTTATCACGGTCGAAGTTATCCGGGAGGGGGTTATATCGACAACGACGACATACATACATGGGAAAATAATGTTATCGGGGAGGGGGTAGGTCGAACCCCCCCCCCCTCGTGTTGAAGTTATCGGGACACGGGATATATCGACAACGACATATGCGATAAAAATTAAGAAGACGAAGAAGAAGAAGAAAAAAGAGGAGAAGAAGATATTAATAGAGAAGAAGATTGAAGAAAAAAAGAAGAAAAAAAGTGGAGAATATTCTATTTTCTCTTCTTCTCATCTATTCCTTTCTTCTTCTCCTCTTCTTTTTTTTTCTTTTTTCTTCTTCTTATTTATTTCTCCTCTTCTTCCTCTCCTCTTCTTCTCCTTTCTTCCTCTACTTGGTAAATATTCTATGAACATCGTTTCTCATATATATATATCAATGCATACATCCATGGATCATCATTGCTCATATATCCATAGTCATATATAAAAACTTTCTGTATATGAACAAAAAAACATTTTTTGACATATTTAGCACATTCTAAATTTTCCTAACTCTTTTACAACCACAAAAATTACTCCAACTTCATGACAGTACCCACACTCCATTTCACCAAAAACCTTCTGATCCATAGTTCAAAATTTTCAAATTTCATTCAAACGAAATTTGAACCAGATTCAAATTCCTTGCTGAAAACCTATTCTAAACCAATCCAAAAATTCTGAAATTTTGCCATCTAGCATTTGATCAAACACCCTCTATATGCACTGTTCATATCTGTAAAAAAATTCAAAAATTTTAGAAAATTGGACGACGTCTTGCTGCTGCTCCACTCCTCCTCTCCTCTCCTTCTACTCTTCAATGCGTCGGGGTCGGCGGCGACCATGAAGCAGTGGCAGAGAGCAAGGGGCACTCGGCGCAAGAGCGGCGCTCAATCGGGACCATGGGAAAGGGGGGGCTCACTTCGAGGGGGCGGCGATGGCAGGAGTCCGGCGACGAGGACGGCGGGCTCGGGGCGGCACGCGGTGACGGGGACGGCGGTCTCGGGACGGCAGGCGGCGACAGGGACGAGGAGGGGTGGGCTCGGGGAGGCACGCGGCGACGGGGACGACGAGGACGGCGGGCTCAGGGATGCCGGCGACGAGGACGGCGCGGGCTCGGGGAGGCGACGGCGGCGGCGTAGACGGCGAGGTGGAGCAGCCTGACGGCGGGGGGGGGGGAGGCAACTGGCGATGAAAACTGAAACTTTTCACAAGTGTTTGTTATATAGTCCAAGCATTAGCCTCGGTTGGTGCCACCAACCGGGACCAAGGGCGGGAAGCGGCGGCCTTTGGTCCCGGTTGGTGGCACCAACCGGGACCAAAGGACATGCGTTGCCCGTGTCGCGGCCAAAGTTCAGTCCCACCTCGCTAGTTGAGAGAGCTCGAGAGTGGTTTATAAGCGCTGCTGCGCCAACCCTCTCGAGCTCCTCTCCATTGCAGGCTTACGGGCCTAATCTTGCACTGCTATGCCTGTGGGCCTGCTGGGCCTGAATCCTGGCCCATTGATGGGTTTCTAGTCGTATTCAGGCCGTGGTGGCCCAGTAGGTGGCATTTTTTATTTGTTTCCCAGTTTTTTTGTTTTCTTTTTTGCTTTATTTATTTTATTTTGTTTCTACTTACAACAAAATACTTGTTTATTTTATTTTGTTTCTAATTACTTATTTATTTTACTTTATGATAATTCTTTTTGCTATTAAAGTTTCTATCAAAAAAAGTTTTTTATGAAAATTCTTTTTGCTTTTAATGATTTTGAACAGAAAATACTTCGATAATTTTAGTTGCATCAATTTTATATGATTTTAGTTTCATAATACTAGAGGTTTCTTATAATGTTTTGAACAGAAAATACTTTGTTAATTTTAGTTTCATAAATTTTATTAAAGTTTATTTTATTTTGTTTCTACTTATATATTTTAATAAAGTTTATATTATTTTGTTTCTAATTACTTATTTATTTTATTTGTTACTTTTCTAATTACTTAATTATTTTGAGCTATAAGACCCTAAAATTGAAAAGCATTTCAAATGAATTCTGAAAAGGTTGAAAGTTGGCATGGTATCATCATTTGATCCACATAGCATGTGCAAGAAAGTTGAGAGGGTTACGGCAAAAACTAGATGCACTTCGTGTACAAAACGGACAATGGTATCATACTCGTCTGTTACAAAGTTGGCATGGTATCATCATAATAGTTGCGGGAGAAAGTCTTCACTTTTTCTTCGCTTGTGTCATTTGGTTATTGCGCCGTAACCATGGATAATCTTCATCGTTTATCAGGATGCTTGGGTCAGCCTTGACTTTGAAGGGAGGAATTTCAAGAAACTTTTCATAATCTTCAGACATGTCTGTCTTGCCCTCCACTCCCATAATGTCCCTTTTTCCTGAAAGAACTATGTGGCGCTTTGGCTCATCGTATGATGTATTCGCTTCCTTATCTTTTCTTTTTCTCGGTCTGGTAGACATGTCCTTCACATAAATAACCTGTGCCACATCATTGGCTAGGACGAACGGTTCGTCAGTGTACCCAAGGGTGTTCAGATCCACTGTTGTCATTCCGTACTGTGGGTCTACCTGTACCCCGCCTCCTGACAGATTGACCCATTTGCACTTAAACAAAGGGACCTTAAAATCATGTCCGTAGTCAAGTTCCCATATGTCCATTATGTAACCATAATACGTGTCCTTTCCCATCTCGGTTGCTGCATCAAAGCGGACACCGCTGTTTTGGTTGGTGCTCTTTTGATCTTGGGCGATCGTGTAAAATGTATTCCCATTTATCTCGTATCCTTTGTAAGTCAATACAGTCGAAGATGGTCCCCTGGACAACGAGTACAACTCATCACAAAAAGTGGTGTCACCTCTGAGACGTGTTTCCAACCACTGCTGAAAGTCCTGATGTGTTCACATGTAATCCAGTCGTCACACTGCTCCGGGTGTTTGGAGCGCAGACTGTTGTTGTGTTCATCAACATACGGGGTCACCAAGGTAGAGTTTTGTAGAACTGTGTAGTGTGCTTGAGACCAAGAATGCCCGTCCCTGCATATTATTGAGTCCGCTCCTAGCGTGCCTTTTCCAGTCAGTCTCCCCTCATACCGCGATTTAGGGAGACCTATCTTCTTAAGGCCAGGAATGAAGTCAACACAAAACCCAATGACATCCTCTGTTTGATGGCCCATGGATATGCTTCCTTCTGGCCTAGCGCGGTTACGGACATATTTCTTTAGGACTCCCATGAACCTCTCAAAGGGGAACATATTGTGTAGAAATACGGGCCCCAGAATGACAATCTCGTCGACTAGATGAACTAGGACGTGCGTCATGATATTGAAGAAGGATGGTGGGAACACCAGCTCGAAACTGACAAGACATTGCGCCACATCACTCCTTAGCCTTGGTATGATTTCTGGATCGATCACCTTCTGAGAGATTGCATTGAGGAATGCACATAGCTTCACAATGGCTAATCGGACATTTTCCGGTAGAAGCCCCCTCAATGCAACCGGAAGCAGTTGCGTCATAATCACGTGGCAGTCATGAGACTTTAGGTTTTGGAACTTTTTCTCTGGCATGTTTATTATTCCCTTTATATTCGACGAGAAGCCAGTCGGGACCTTCATACTGAGCAGGCATTCAAAGAAGATTTCTTTCTCTTCTTTCGTAAGAGCGTAGCTGGCAGGACCTTGATACTGCTTCGGAGGCATGCCGTCTTTTTCGTGCAAACGTTGCAGGTCCTCCCGTGCCTCAGGTGTATCTTTTGTCTTCCCATACACGCCCAAGAAGTCTAGCAGGTTCACGCAAAGGTTCTTCGTCACGTGCATCACGTCGATTGAAGAGCGGACCTCTAGGTCTTTCCAGTAGGGTAGGTCCCAAAATATAGATTTCTTCTTCCACATGGGTGCGTGTCCCTCAGCGTCATTCGGAACAGCTAGTCCGCAGGGACCCTTTCCAAAGATTACGTATAAATCATTGAACATAGCAAGTACGTGATCACCGGTACGCATGGCGGGCTTCTTCCGGTGATCTGTCTCGCCTTTGAAATGCTTGCCTTTCTTTCGACATTGATGGTTGGTCGGAAGAAATCGACGATGTCCCAGGTACACATTCTTCCTGCATTTGTCCAGGTATATACTTTCAGTGTCATCTAAACAGTGCGTGCATGCGTGGTATCCCTTGTTTGTCTGTCCTGAAAGGTTACTGAGAGCGGGCCAATCGTTGATGGTTACAAACAGCAACGCGTGCAGGTTAAATTCCTCCTGTTTGTGCTCATCCCACGTACGTACACCGTTTCCATTCCACAGCTGTAAAAGTTCTTCAACTAATGGCCTTAGGTACACATCAATGTCGTTGCCGGGTTGCTTAGGGCCTTGGATGAGAACTGGCATCATAATGAACTTCCGCTTCATGAACATCCAATGAGGAAGGTTATACATACATAGAGTCACGGGCCAGGTGCTGTGATTGCTGCTCTGCTCCCCGAAAGGATTAATGCCATCCGCGCTTAAACCAAACCATACGTTCCTTGGGTCAGCTGCAAACTCAGCCCAGTACTTGCTACTCTGCTCTTCGTTTCTGAACAGACGTTTCAACCGTGGTATTATAGGAGCATACCACATCACCTTCGCAGGAACCCTCTTCCTGGGGGGCTCGCCGTCAACATCACCAGGGTCATCTCGTCTGATCTTATACCGCAATGCACCGCATACCGGGCATGCATTCAGATCCTTGTACGCACCGCGATAGAGGATGCAGTCATTAGGGCATGCATGTATCTTCTGCACCTCCAATCCTAGGGGGCATACGACCTTCTTTGCTACGTATGTACTGTCGGGCAATTCGTTATCCTTTGGAAGCTTCTTCTTTAATATTTTTAATAGCTTCTCAAATCCTTTGTCAGGCACAGCATTCTCTGCCTTCCACTGCAGCAATTCCAGTACGGTACCGAGCTTTGTGTTGCCATCTTCGCAATTGGGGTACAACCCTTTTTTGTGATCCTCTAACATGCGATCGAACTTCAGCTTCTCCTTTTGACTTTCGCATTGCGTCCTTGCATCGACAATGACCCGGCGGAGATCATCATCATCGGGCACTGGTTCCTCTTGATCTTCAGTAGCTTCCCCCCCTTGCAGCATCATTGGGCACATTGTCTGGTTCCTCTTGATCTTCAGCAGCTTCCCCCGTTGCAGCATCACCGTATTTAGGGGGCACATAGTTGTCATCGTCCTCTTCTTCTTCGCCGTCTTCCATCATAACCCCTATTTCTCCGTGCCTCGTCCAAACATTATAGTGTGGCATGAAACCCTTGTAAAGCAGGTGGGTGTGAAGGATTTTCCAGTCAGAATAAGACTTCGTATTCCCACATGTAGGGCATGGATAACACATAAAACCATTCTGCTTGTTTGCCTCAGCCACTTCGAGAAAATCATGCACGCCCTTAATGTACTCGGAGGTGTTTTTGTCACCGTACATCCATTGCCGGTTCATCTGCGTGCATTATATATAATTAAGTGTGTCAAAAACCATTACAGAACATCATGAATAGATAATTAAGTGACCAAATTAATAGAAGTTCATCATCACATTAAAACCAAAATACATACATAGTTCTCATCTAACAACATATAGCTCTCCAGAGCATCTAATTAATTAAACCATACATTGAAACTATGTAAAACATTTCAATGCGAAAACAAATGCGATCATAATCGCAACCAAGGTAACAATTGATCCAACGGCATAATGATACCAAGCCTCGGTATGAATGGCATATTTTTTAATCTTTCTAATCTTCAAGCGCATTGCATCCATCTTGATCTTGTGATCATCGACGACATCCGCAACATGCAACTCCAATATCATCTTCTCCTCCTTAATTTTTTTTATTTTTTCCTTCAAGTAATTGTTTTCTTCTTCAACTAAATTTAACCTCTCGACAATAGGGTCGGTTGGAATTTCCGGTTCAACCACCTCCTAGATAAATAAAATCTATGTCACGTTGGTCGGCATATTTTTCATAAATAATAAATGAACCAAATAGTTATAAAAAGATAATATATACCACATCCGAATCATAGACAGGACGAGGGCCGACGGGGGCAGATACCAAAACCATCGCACTATGTAATAAGAAGGAATAATAAAAGTAACAAAATTAGACAGGTATCTATCTAAGGTAAGAATTTTTTTCCTTTCAGAAAGAAGATAAGAACAAGAGGCTCACCACGGTGGTGCTAGCGACGAGATCGGCGCGGGCAATCAACGGCGGTGAAGACGGGGACGGGAAGTGACGGACCGCTAAACCTAGACAAATCTCGAGGAAAATGGAGCTCGGAGGTCGAGTTTCGAGAGGAGAAAGATTAACTAGTGTGGCTCAGACATTTCATCGAACACCTCATGTGCATAGGAGGTGAGCTAGAGCACCCAAATGCCCCTCGCCGGCCAGAAAAAATAGAGCACTGTGGAGTGCTCTGCTGTGGCAATGGGGTATATATAGGCAACTCATTTGTCCCGGTTTGTGGTAGAAACCGGGACTAAAGCTCATCCTTCTGTCCCGGTTCGAGCCACGAACCGCGACCAATGGTTGTGGGCAAGGAGCGAGGACCATTGATCCCGGTTCGTGCCTAGAACCGGGACAAATGGGTCCATACGAACCGGGACCAATGCCCACGAGGCCCCGGCCGGCCCCCTGGGCTCACGAACCAGGACGAATGCCCCATGGGTCCCGGTTCGTGACTGAACCGGGACTAATGGGCTTGCCATGCCGAAAGCCCTGTTTTCTACTAGTTACCAAAGCGGCATCCTCTCTCTCTACCGGGCGCCATGTTTGGCTCTTAGATTTGCCCGAGATTATTTGTATTCCTATGAACATTTGCAATTAATAAAAGGATGCCGTGTCTCAAAAAAAAAAACAAATGCGGCTGTGTTATAAGCATCCGAGACTGGCCTCAAAAAATAATTCCGAGACAGGGCAAGATGTTAGCCACAATCTCCGCTGCCGTCACAACTCCACGACGGATCGAGAGCTGAGCTCCCACCCGGCGACTGCCGCCGGATCGCCGACGCTCCTCCCGGACGGGGTCGCCACCACTCGTCTAAAGCGGATCGGGAGCTCCCAGGCGCCCACCATGGCGGAGGCTGCAAGAGCGACGCCTCTTCACCACGGCATCCCGGATGAGATCTCCATCTGGGAGATCCTCCTCCGCCTGCCCCCCAAAGCCCTCCTCCGCTGCCGCGCCGTCTGTCGCGCCTAGCGCTGCGGTACCTCCGCCCACGACTTCGTCCTCGCCCACCACGCCCGCCAGCCCGCCCTCCCCCTACTCTGCGCTGACAGTGACGACCACTTGTCCAGAGACTTCATCACCTGCGACCACCTGGCTGCCGACATGCTCCAGTCCGTCGCGCGACTTGACAAATCCTCGGGCTTCTTTCCCGTGGCCTGCTGTGACGGCCTCCTCGTCTTACACACCTGGAATACGAGGGGTAAGGGGCTCTCCATCTGCAACCCGGTCACTCGTCAATATGCTCCCGTCCACAAGCTTGATGGCTTCAGGTTCTTGGGGATGTACCCTCACTTCCCTACCGGCGAGTACCGACTGTTGCTGTGCCCGGACCCGTGGTTCATGGCTGATAAACTGGTACCTCACGCTCAAAGTGGCTTCTATGTCTTCACATTAGGCTCTGCCCAGCCTCCCAGGCACATAGGTGGCCTTGTTGCAGAGGAACTGATGAATTCCCCTGGATCTATCCTTTTCCGTGGTAGCTTGCATTGCCACATAGACAACCTGATAACGGTATTTGACACCACATCTGAGTTATTCCGGCAGATGCGCTCTCCGCTTGTTCCCGACCATGGCCATGCTGATCTGTTTGAGGCAGGTGACATGCTTGGCATGTACAGTCTTAATGAGGAAGAGACCATCGTTGATATATGGGTGATGCAGGACTATGAAGGCGAAGTTTGGGCCTCCAAAGGCCGGGTTGAATTGCCGATTACAGAGATAATGGCGCAATTTGGAAACTTTGGCGCTTGTTGGGATGTGGAGGCTGCATATTGGGATGGCGATGTGTTCGTGCTCGCCAAATTTGACAATGACTCGCTACTTCGGGTTAACATTGATGGCAAGTTAGTTGATAGTCTGCATCGCAGATTCCTCTGGCATACCGGACTTCGGCTCAAACAATCTCTAGTTTCACATAACTTCTTTTCGTCAATAGATGACTGCTGAGTAGATGGTTATCTACTGAATATTATTTAGGATTTCATCTGACCAGATGGTTATCTTCTGAATAACATTTAGGATTTCGTCTGAGGACTACTGAGTGCGTTGGTGCTTCTTAACGGGCTATCTCTCAGTATCCACATGAGCTCCAGTATGTTTTACTGGATCCTCTATGAGACTACTTGCTTTTTTTATGTATACAAAATTATGACCAAGAAGCCTTTGCTGCTATATGGTTGTGTTATATTTCTTTTAATATCATTTTGGGTTGAAGTGGTTGCCGTGAATGTTGATACCAAAATATAAGTCATTTGGATCAGTGTTTGAAATGTCTGCCTATTGCTCTGACTCATCTACATGTTTTCTCGAACTTAAGAATGGACTTTGCTTTTTTTTTTCCTTTATAGTGTGGCCTGCTTAGTACTCCCTCCGTTCCTAAATACTTGTCTTTCTAGGCATTTCAACAAGTGACTACATACGAAGTAAAATGAGTGAATCTACACTCTAAAATATGTCTACATACATCCGTATGTGATAGTCATTTGAAATGCCTAGAAAGACAAGTATTTAGGAACGGAGGGAGTACTTAATTGTTAGCAATTTAACTCCCTGTTGATCTCTGCTTAAGACCGAATAATTGACCTGTCTTTTTGTTGAGGTCTTCATTTTTAGACTTTATCAAGTTGACCTATTAATACTAAACATTTAGAAAATATACTGTTGATTCCTGTTTCTATGTTTTATTTTAGCTGACGGTGAAATAAGGCAGATTATCCTCCTTTGTTGACTAGCTACTTGCAATTGACCTTTTACACTTATAGGCTACTCATGGTTAGCTTGATAAATCAGAGTGCATGGTTACAGTTACACTGTCGATTCAGTGTAAAAGTTTAACATCTGGATTAATATACCCCAGTGTGTCTGCGATCTGAAACTAGCGAACATTCTCTTTGGCTGAAACTGTGGTTTCAAGTCTAGCTGAGAGATGACGAGCTGCCAACCTCTCGTGGGGAGCTTGCGAGGCGCACGAAGGTCTACACTATTGAATACTCCCTCCGTTCCTAAATATAAGTATTTTTAGCGATTTCAATATGAACTACATACGGATGTACATAGACGTAGTTTAGAGTGTAGATTCACTCATTTTGCTCCGTATGTAGTTCGTATTGGAATCTGTAAAAAGACTTATATTTAGAAACGGAGGAAGTACATTGGTACATTATGTAAGAAAGAGAGAGACCAAACGGAGGCTGCCAGCTTGAGGTGGGATTAAGTTCAACATTGACGGGGTGTTTTTGCCGTGAAACTCCTTTGTGGGTTGGGGCATGGTTGCTCGTTATGATTCAGGGACCGTTGTCGAAGCATGCTATTGCTGCTGATCTGGGTGCGATCAGAGTGGTCTTTTCAGACGGACTCGCAATTCCTAGCTGAGGCACTGGATGTTCGAAGAATGGATTCACCAGCTTATGCTCCGGTCACTTGAGGACATCAAATTTCAGCTGAAGATGTGGTTTTCAAAGTATGAAATAGCTGCTTGTCGTTGAGGGGCGAACACTAGTGCATGAACCTGCAAGGCTAGGTAGTGTGTGTTTGCCAAACACTTCTGTTGGCTGGGAGTCTTATGTACCCGCCTGCAGTGGCTATGTTTTTTTTTTCTTCCGCTCAGAAAAATATATCCTTTTCCAGAGCAATACCGTGAGCATCCTTAATTTTTTTCTTTACTTTTCGTTGCAGTCCTTGTTGTATCAAACCTCACTGACTGATGAACTACATGCATGAACATTCACAGTGGACAGGGAGCGTTCCTCGCCTTTGCCACAATTCTTTTCGTCCAGATGATGGCCATGATTTGTATCCTTTTTTTAGGGCTAGCTTCGCTTAAACCAATTAGTTCGTACGGCTTAGGAACCGGAAATAAAGGTAGATGTAACGGCATTTTGACTTTAGTAGCTGAAGCTGCAGCGAGGCTAACTAAAGATGAAAGTCAGTTAAGAAAACACAGTAGGAATTCAATGAAAAACTATCAGACGCATGTGAGAAACCTTGGAAAGGAACCAAATGGAGGATGACCGGGGAGAAAAAGGTTCAAAACTAGTTTGTTGAGTAAAACATGTACTAAGCTTCAAAAAAAAAAGTAAACATGTACTACCAGCTGAGGCTAGGGAAAGAATCACCTATCATCCAAATTAGCACACCATCAGGTGCAACTTGCTTGTCAACAAGGAGTTTGTAGTTTTAGCAAACATTTCCACCGCTTATCCGAATGACTTGTAATTTTAGCATCAGCACATGCGGCAGCATAAAAGAATGTTCAAAGAAACATAACAGAGTCATGTAAGAGTCAGAGCTTCTTGATCATAAGATTTTATACTTCAACAAAGATGCTAGCATGCTTTTGGTGAATCCAGTTCAACAGAATCCACTTATGTGGAATCGGTAGCTGAAAAACCCCTAAATACTGCAGCTGATGTTGATATGAAGAGCTACGCTGTCAAGAAGCACTACCACACTCAACAACCCTCAGGCGAAAGGCTATATATGTGTGTTCCCTACCTTATCATCTAGTGAGATAAAGGCGATTCGTTCACAACATAACCCTCTTGTGTGGCAAAGAAGGCATGTAATACTAGAGTTTGTTTGAGCTGAAGTCAAATAGGACCGATGCCTTTGCAGTGGAAGCTGGCCATCCATGTCAATCTGATGAAGCCAATCGCCAAATCTGACCAGCACCAACACATCACCATCCCAAGACAGGGCCACCACCTTCCAATAATAGTCAAACTTTCCAAATTGCTCTTTTTTTTAGAATTTTCAAATTGCACTCTGATCTTTTCAACCAGCAATTCAACCATGTATTTTACTTTCCATACCTCACATTCGTAGTTCTGCATTACCCAGATTTCAACAATTGCCCCTTTATCATTAAAACTGGACATGCCGAGCATGTCACCCATCTCAAAAAGGTGAGCGTAATCAGGAAGAATCGGAGAGCGCATCTGCCGGAACGACTCAACAACCAATCGGGGTCAAACTTCGTAATGCAGGATCTGTTGCCTCCGTGAATAGCCAGTTCTGAAACACTGGAGCCCCCTCCTCCCGCAACGCTCCCGCGAGCGTCTGGGAGAATAACCTAGCGCCGCCGCCTCTCCTCCCCTTCTCCTCGCCCCCACCCTCGCCGCCGTCGGCGGGCGCGAGCTGGCGAAGCCTGGTGGTCGCCGGCGGTGGCAGGGCCCCCCTCTTCTCCTTGCGTGGGGATTTCGGTGCGGGCCGGATCTCGCGTGCCGGGAAGCGGCGCTGGGTGCCGGCCGCGGCGCCATGGTGGCGCTCCGGCGTGGGCCGACGACAGTGGTGTGGCGGCAGCATGATGGGCGGCATGGCGGTGGTGCAGGCCGGCGGTTTCTTCCCGGCAGCACTGCATAACCTCCTCTGGCGCTGTGAGTCGTGTGCGACCGGGTCATGGGCGGCCCCTCTCACCGTGGCTCTCTGGGGGGGGGGGGGGGCGTGGCAGCGGTGGAGGTGGGCGCCCCCTTCCAGTCGGGCCCTTGCGGCTGGACGGCAACGCTAGGCGCGGGAAGACCTCCTGATGGCCTCCCGTGGCTCCGACGGCGGCAGATCTGCCATCCCATCCCTCTCCTTCGACATCAGCTGGCAGTCGATGCGCTCCGGTGGGTCCGGGCCTTCGGCTTCGTGGGGAGGGGGGGCGAAGCTAGTTGGGGGATGAGTTCACCATTGTCCATTTGTCGTTCCTCCACCTCCCTCTTCCCCTGGCCGGCGTTTGGTCGCGGTTCGTCTCAAGGCAGTGCCCGTCGGCGATTTCAGGAGGCGGTTGGGGGCGTGGATCTGGCCAAAGTCGTGTCCTTTGGGAGCTCTCGCGGTGGTCTGATTGGAAGGCGGCGATCCTGGCGGTGGGAGACGTGTTGGTCGTGGGCGGACTGCGCGGCTCGGATGCGTGCGGGCATCTATGGCCGCTCGGGCGGCATGGCTGCGGGTGGTCGCCGGACTGGGGAGGCGACGGAAGGGTTGAAGCACTAGAGTACATCACTCGCCCAGTCCGTGCACTGGCCGACGGTGACGGCATCCGCGAACGTCATGTTCCTCCCTGCAAGCTCTGTCTTGGTGCTCCATCTCCTTCCATCTAGCTCTGGGTGAAAACTTGATCTTCGAATCAGACAGTGGCATAGACCTCCGGTTGTACTTCACTTCATTTGCTTCAGGAAACCCTATGTGCCTCAGCGGCTGGCTGGAGCCAAGTGTGAAGACATAGACCCCACCTTGAGCGTCAAATGCCAGTCCATCTTGCATCAACCTCGGGTACCGGTACAGCAGTAGACGGTACTCCCCGTAGGACCGTGCGGGTACATCCCCAAAACGGCGACGCTATGAATTTGCTGGAGGGGAGCATACTGACAAGTTGCCGGGTTGCAAATGGAGAAACGCCCCCAGGAGAGTGAGAGGATGAGCAGGCCGTCGCAAGAATTTTCGATCACAAAGGTGTCAATGCTGCAAAGTCGTGAGATGGACTGGAGCTGGTCGGTGGCACCGACCCCTGCACTGTTGTCGAAGGGGATAATGTCTAAGGACTCGATGACGTCGTCGACGCAGTTGTAGCCATGGAGGAGGGGGAGGGTGGGCTGATGGGTGTGATGTGCGTGGAGGTGGCACTGCGCCGGACGAGGTTCTCCCATATCACCATCTCGTCCGGGAGGGCAGGGAGGAGAGTCGTCGATCCTGCTGCGGCAGACTCCGCCATGGTCGCTGTCTGGGAGCCCTCGATCCGTGCCAGGAGAGCGAAGCAAGAGGAGCCGTGTAGGTCTTTCGCTCTGGCGAAAATAACACAGATGCATTTGGGCTGGGAATACCCCGTTTCGCTGTCGCTAGCTCTTAAACGGGCTGGGCCTAGCTCAGGTTTGTTTAAAATTTCAACTTGCTATAATATGAAAAAGAACTCTGAGATGTGTTCAAAAAAAAAACTCTGAGATGGAAAACTAGCAGTTCTATCTCTCATTATTTAATGATATATTTAATTCTTAAAAAAATGCTAAACATACTTTTTAGAACACTAATTTTGTTTCTTTGTCACGCAGTCAAAATACGCCAACATGTTTGTTGCCCAAAATTATTCATATTTGTTGAAATAAGTTTTCCTATTTCTTTGAATTCACTTTTCACATGGGTGAGCTCGGGAGCCGAAAAGCCATCTCCACAAGCAAAGGTTATTTCTGTGATTTGTGTACGCAGTAAAAAAGCTAGACTTATTATGCAACTTACTAAATGAAAAAGACTAAATAGAGGCATAGAGCACTTTAAGATATTGTGAATTAGGGATGGCCCTTCGGGACTCTGACTTTTGTTGCATGCAGGTATCTCATGGGGTGCGCCGATGCGGTCAATGATGAGCTTGCAGCAATGGTGAAAGGCCTCGCCCTCTCTCTTCATTGGTCTCCTCTTGCGATCACCTTGGAGTTGGATTGTACTGAAGCCAATGCCCAACACGTCACTATACTCTTTGCGTGTTCAGATAATTCATTAACTAGTCTAGGAAAGAGATGTCACTAGTAGAAAAAGAGATTTCCATACGCCTCCATTAGTCCCCAAAATTATCGAACCGCGATAAAAGAGGTCTTTAGTCGCGGTTCGGGAGGAGACCCGCGACCAACTATCTGGGCCCAGCCCGCTCGGTCGACAGCTGGCGGACGGGAGGGGCTTTAGTCCCGGTTGGCCCGGCCAACCGGGACTAAAGGTCCCCGAAGGCCTTTAGTCGCTGTTGGCCAGGCCAACCGGGACTAAAGGCCCATCCCTATATATAGGACTCAGCTCACTTCACTTCACTCAGCTCACTTCACAATATTCAGAAGGGGGTGGTGGGTTTGCTTTTGGTTCCTCCTATGCACACAAGGTGTTCGATGAAATGCCCGAGAGCCTGAAACAAACATGATATGAAGTGTCCGAGCCACACTTGAGCTTTCTCATTTATTTTTCCTCCGCGATCGCGGTTAGCAACTTGAACCTTTCATGTGTCATTGATAAAATATGCATGTGTGTAGTTCATTGTTTAATTTGTATTATTTCTAGCTAGTTAGTTTAACAAATGCATGATGGTTAATTATATACTTTATATAATAATAATGCAGATGAATCGGCAATGGATGTACGGTCCCCGACTCTCCGGCGAGTTCACTACGGGTTTGAAAGATTTCCTCGTAGTGGCAAATGCGAACAAGCAGCGAGGTTTTATTATCTGTCCATGTGCTATCTGTAAGAATCAGAAGGGTTACTCCTCCTCAAGAGACGTTCACATGCACCTGCTTCGGCACGGTTTCATGCGAAGCTATAATTGTTGGATCAAGCATGGAGAAAGAGGGGTTAGAATGGAAGAAGATGAAGAAGGGGATGATATCGATGACAACTATCATGATCATTTCGGTGATACTTTCATGGAGGAGGATGCTGAAGGTGGGGAAGGGTTAGGTGAAGGTGAAGAAGAGGCACATGATGAGCCCGCTGATGATCTTGGTCGGACCATTGCTGATGCACGGAGACGCTGCGAAACTGACAAGGAGAGGGGGAACTTGGATCGCATGTTAGAGGATCACAAAAAGTCGTTGTATCCAGGATGCGATAATAGTCTGAAAAAGCTGGGCTGCACACTGGATTTGCTAAAATGGAAGGCACAGAAGGTGTAGGTGACTCATCATTTGAAAATTTGCTGAAAATGTTGAAGAATATGTTTCCGAAGAATAACGAGTTGCCCGCCAGTACGTACTAAGCAAAGAAGGTTGTCTGCCCTCTAGGTTTAGAGGTTCTGAAGATACATGCATGCATTAACGACTGCATCCTCTACCGCGGTGAATACGAGAATTTGAATGAATGCCCTGTATGCACTGCATTGCGTTATAGATCAGAGGCGATGACCCTGGTGACGATGTTGAGGGCGAGAAACCCAGGAAGAGGGTTCCCGCCAAGGTGATGTGGTATGCTCCTATAATACCACGGTTGAAACGTCTGTTCAGGAACAAAAAGCATGCCAAGTCGTTGCGATGGCACAAAGAGGACCGTAAGTCCGACGGGGAGGAGGCTTAGTCCAGAAGGCGACGGATAACTTGCGGAGGAGGCTTAGTCCAGAAGCTCGCTTCCGACCAATTCAAGATGAATTAGCAGGATTTTTCATGAGGGAAGTCATCAATCCTAAAGGAGAACACTATACCGAGGACGAAGAAATTTATATGCATACCCGAGATTGAAACTTGTTCGAAGTTGTATATGGTCATCCATCCTAATTGTGTATGGAAACTTGTTCGAAGTTGTATATGGTCACCCGAGATTGAATATATATTATATATTCCTCTTGAATTCTTCTTGTTTGAAATTTCATATGCATGTATATAGTAGCGTAGAATATGTGTACTGAAACTTCATCAAAATTAAAATAAAACACAAAATAAAATATAAAAGAAATAAAACACTACAAATTAAAAAGAAACCAGGTTTAGGGGGGCTAAAACCCTAAACCTGCGGAGGAGGCCTTTAGTCCCGGTTAGCCACGAGAACCGGGACTAAAGGTCCTCCGCCCTGACGGACTCCTGGCGCCCATGTGGACGGGCCTTTAGTCGCGGTTCGTAAGAGGCGCGACTAAAGGAAGGCCTTTAGTCGCGCATATTTAGTCCCGGTTGCACAGCCGGGATAATGGCCTTTGCGAACCGGGACTAAAGGCCTATTCTCTACAAGTGTGTGTCGATTATCAAGATTAATCGCCAAGCCAACTCCTTGGATCACAACTTACGTAGCTAGGTAGAGAACAAGTGAAAACGGCAGTGTGACTACGAAACTTTCTCCAGAAATAGCTACTTCCATGAACTCGGATTGCATCTCTATTGCTAGCTAGCTAATATATTCATTCTTTCCTCGCATTTTATTATTGTGGATCAGAAAATTATATCCAATAAACCCGATATTCATTTCAACTCCAGAGTTCACATGCTCTTGGTTGAACAGTAAAATGAAAAAAATTAGCCGATTATTTAGAAAAAAAATAGATTTTTTTCACAACATGATAATGTATAATGTCTGTTGAGTATCATGATTATTAGTAAAGCTAGGATAGCGTAGGATATTATTCTACCTTGCCTTGTACTCCAAGCACATCATATACTCATTATATATACGCCCACGAGGCTCAAGCAATAAAACGAACTATTCCACCGAATCCCTCCCTCTCTCCCTTCTAACATGGTATCGGAGCCAAGAAAGTCTTGAGTTCAAGACCCGGCTGGCGTAATTAAATTGCAGCCCACTTTTGGTCCACTTTAGGCCTGAGGGAGCCACACGTGCAGGGGAGTGTTGACGTATAATGTGCTGCCTAGTCTCTTCCATCAGATCGGTCTTTTGGTTGCATTGGCCAGAGCATGCACTTCTACATGGTATCAGTTTCCGGTTCTAAACCCTAGCCGCCCGTCGCTTCCGTTCCGCGCGGCGCCCCCGGGGTGGTCGGCCTTCCTGACCGCCGCCGGGGGCTGCGCCGCCCGTACTTAGGGTTCGTCTACCGGTCGTGTTGACCGGCTGCCCTAGAGAGTCTTTTTTCTGATCCGTTGATCAGGATTTCACTCTCTCGTCGATCGATTGGTCGACGATCTTTTTTGGTTCTCCGATCTGAGATCGGATTGAGTCGCCCATCGCCGCTCGTCGATTTTTGGTGCGTCTCTACTTCGACCTTGACGATGATTGCTTTGGGCTGGATCCGGATCGACTTTCGCGGCTGCTCGCGCTGTCTTACCGATCGTCCCGCGTCGTGTGGACCAAGGTTGTCAGAATCGTGATTCAGTTATACGATTCTACGACTTTACGATCCAAACTAACTCCTCTGATTCTACGATTTTTCTTCATAGAATCAACGTTTCTACGATCCTGATATTGAAGATTCTACGATTTACGATCCTACTATCGGAGCTCCGATCCGATTTAAAATCGCGATTCTAACAATCTTGACGTGGACCAAGACCACCCGCACAGCCAAAGGTGTTGGCTCCTGTGCGCCGGCGTCTTGCGCGTGGCCGGGTCACCTACGCGTGCCGTGCTGCTCGTGGCAAGTCACCGGTTGGTGTTACTGCATGCATGCATCTTTGTACAACTTGCATGACTCCCATGCTTAACGCATGTAGGCGGATCGGCCGGGTTGCGCTACGGCTGGCTACACGAGGCATATCGCTAGTCTTATTCGTCTGTCTCAGCCTTCTGTATGATCCCTGAAGGTTGTCATCGAGTTCAACATGCTCCTCCATCGATCGAGTAACGGGCTGCCGCTGCGTCGCCCCGTCGGGCCGGAGCATAGCCACCCCGTGGTTCTTCCCGTGGCTGCGTCGATCTGCGCCACCGCTGCGTCGCCCCTTTGGGCCGTAGTGTCGCGGCACGTGATCCCTGCCGCCGCCTTGAGGCCGTTCCCATGGTTGCACCACCTCGCGCGCTGCTGCTGTGTCGCCCCTTCGGGCCGTAGTGCCGCAGCCCGCGGTCAACCGCAGCACCGAGGCCGTCCGCTTCAGGCCGTTCCCGAGGCTGCACCGACCCTCGCGCTGCCGCTGCGTCGCCCCGTAGGGCCGTAACGAGCGTGGCACGCGATCCCTGCAACCGCCCGAGGTCTTCCCCGTCATTTCCCCGATCCGCCCGCCGCCGTTGCGTTGGCCCGCGGTCCACCGCCGTCCACGCGCGTTGACTTCCACGTGATATGCGCCGCGCCGCCTCCCTTGGCGCGGGAACGTCACCGTCCGCGCCGGTCTTCGCCACGCTGTCGAGTTCATTATCGCCTACTTCGAGCACCGCCGCCGCGCTCCAAACAAATATTTAGACATGAATATCAAAATTGGTATCCAAACAAAATTTATGTATAGTTAGGTGGTGGTCCAGCAGTAGTATCAAGGGCAGTGATCTGCGCCGGTGCGCCGGCCCAACAGTTGGGCCGGTCGAGCCCAGGCCGTCCGATGCACTGCCTCCGAACCGTCAGATCGATCCCCTTCCGCATCGTCGTCTACCTTCCGCGTCAGATCGAGCAACGCAAGCGCCACGGGCCATGGCGCGTCTACCTCGTCGTCATTCCTGTCGCCGTTCGCCCTCGCCGTCGCCCTCGCCGCTCGCCGTCGCCGTCGCCATTCGCCGGTTGGAGCATAGGTGCCCCATGGCCCCACCCCTCTTATGCAGCAAAAAAATGGGCCCAGCAAACAAAAATCGACCCCTGCCGGTCCCTGGAGTTCGTCGCCGTTGCAGCTCCGTCGGGAAGCCACCGCAGTAGTCAGTTGCATCAATGGTGAGTTGCCGATTCGAGCTTTTTGTCACGGTCTGGTAGAAGCTTTTCAGAAATACGGTTGAAGCTTTTCATGTCAACAATTGCAACTTTTTTCGTTGTGTACTCGTGGGGGTGAAGCTTTCTATACAGTTGGTTGAAGCCTTGTATAAAGCAGGTTGAAGCTTTTCAATTCACGGTTGAAGCTTTCCAAGCCGACGGTTGTAGCTTTTTTTCTTTCGTAGTGTTCGCATGAAACTTATCTATTTCGTCGGTTGAAGCTTTTCAAATACAGTTTGAAGCTTTCGCATGAACAGTTGTAGCTTTTTCAGTTTGTATGGGTGGTCTGTTGAAAACTTTTGCAAACTACGATCGAAGCTTTCGTATGAACGATTGTAGCTTTTTTCAGTCATGGTGTCCAGTTGAAGCTTTATATACGAGCGGTTGAAGCTTTTGAATCAATCGGTTGCAGCTTTTTGGGTCATCAGTTGCAACATTGGTGCAGGCACCGCCGAGCTTGTAGCATCTCCGGTGGGTGGGCGGGGGGAACTTGTATCGGGGGGGAGGGGGGGCGCGGCAGCGGAGAAGTGGGCAAGGGCGCTGAGGTTGGAGGTAGGGACCTGCACGGGATTGGGGCTGGGCGGCGGCGGGATCCGAGGGAGGAAGAAGAGGGCCATCAGTGCGCTAGGCTGAGAGAGAGGGAGGGGATCGGGAGGAAGAAGAAAGAGGGAGAAGATAAGGTGGGCCAGGATGATGCGCGAGGTGTACGATGGGGGGCTCATCGCGTGGCTCGCGAGCGACCGGCCGAATCGTTCGGCCGGCGCACCGCGCTGAAACGTTTCCCTAGTTTCAATGTGGCCGGACTGTCATCGCAGAGGATTTGTGACAGAACTGGAGGGGGTACACTTATACTTGTTGCAAGTCGAATAAATTTTTTCTTCATTACTGGTAACAAGAAAAAAAAACTGAATCCTTCGCTTCTCCTCTACAGCGGCATCGGCGTGACCCCTCGCTTCTTCTCTCCCTCCTCATCGTCAGATCGGCGAGAGCCGAAGCACCACTCCCCATCCTCAAATCCATCGACACTGCAACAACCTAAATAGGTGATGATCTAACATTTAATCTCCCCGATCCTCTCTATCCCCAACCTTTTAATTTTTACGGATTTTAGATTATAAATACAGTGATATACTACAATCTTGAAACCGCTTTTAGCACAATAAATAAATCAATCTCATGGTATTTGATGCACCAGAGGTGGTGCACAGGTGGCAGTTTGAAGCAGCTTCGACGATTGCCATCGTTGGCAAGGTTTCAGAGTTGAAGAACTACGGCATACATCGATTCATCTCCCTGACACTGTGCACGTTCGTCAGTAGTTGCTCCTGCCCCCCATCTGTAGGAAAGTAACCTGTAGTCCTGTTATATTCCCCAGTCCAATGTCCAATTGACTCATAGCAAAATAGCCAATAATTTGTTTGACACCAGAAGAAATTAGCAGAATGCCTAATTATTAGGTGTGTGCCCGTGACTTCAACAATTCAAACATTGGCCAGTCAGTTCACTTGGAAATTTGCGGAAAGCCTAATTAGTAATTATTACATGTGTTACTCCATGAGACCACATGACTGGAATAAGTCGTTGTTTTCCTTGTGGGTGATTTGGATCATATGTTTTTCTTCCAGCTACACTAAAAAATCTTCAATTATACACTTGCAATCCAGCATCTATTCTTTGTCAGATGGTTGATGAAACTATCCCAGATGGTTGATGCAGCAGAGGGGAAGGTGTACTAATGGCGGCTTGAGATTGATTAGGTAGCCGCCGCCGTCTATAAGGCTGCCAATTGGAGGAATTATGGCGGACTGTTAACCAGGAAAGTAACTCCATATCCTTATATTCCGTGCTCACTAGTAGAAAACAGGGCTTTGGGCCAAACCTGGCCAGCCCATTAGTCCCGGTTCAGTCACGAAGCGGGATCCATGGGGCATATGTTCCGGTTGGTGAGCCCAGGGGCCGGCCGGGCGTCGTGGGGCATTGGTCCCGGTTCTAGACACGAACTGGGACCAATGGGCCTCGCTCCTGGCCCACATCCATTGGTCCCGGTTCGTGGGTGGAACGGGAAATAAAGGGGGTGCCTTTAGTCCCGGTTCCAGCCACGAACCGGGACCAATGATATGGCTATATATACCCCTCGCCCGCGAGCAGAGCACTCCACTGCTCTGTTTTTTCTGGCCGGCGAGGAGAGGGGTTTGTGGTGCTCTAGCTCACCTCCTATGCACATGAGGTGTTCGATGAAATGCCCGAGCCACACTATTTAAGCTTTCTCCTCTCCAAGCTCGACCTCCAAGCTCCATTTTCCTCAAGATTTATCTAGGTTTAGCGGTACGTCACGTCCCGTCCCCGTCTTCACTGCCGTTGATCGCCCGCGCCGATCTCGTCGCCGGCACCACCGTGGTGAGCCTTTTATTCTTATCTTCTTTTAAAAAAAATTCTTACTTGTATGATTTAGATCAATTGTTACCTTGGTTGCAATTATGATCGCATTTTCCGACTTTTATTATTGTTTGTTAGTATATACGGCGATGGTTTTGGTATCCGCCCCCGTCGGCCCTCGTCCTGTCTATGATTCTGATGTGGTATATATCATATTTTATAACTATTTGGTTCATTTATTATTTATGACAATTATGCCGACCAACGTGACATAGAGTTTTTTATCTAGGAGGTATGTGAACCAGAAATTCCAACCGACCCTATTGTCGAGAGGTTAAATTTAGTTGAAGAAGAAAATAATTACTTGAAGGAAAAAATAAAAAAATTGAGGAGGAGAAGATGATATTGGAGTTGCATATAGCTTATCGGTTTGATTGACCTCTATTTCTTGTAAAGTGGTTGTGGCAGGAAGGCGGGAATGATTTTTGTGGATACTACATTTGCGAGTTCATTCGCCACACAACCTGTGAGCGGGGCTACTCTAAAAAACAATATGAAGTGCGTAAGCAATAATATTCACAATTTTATTTTATTACCATCATTTGTGTTGAGTTTCATTCATATATATATGTATTGACCCCCTTCTTCAAATTAGATGTGGCAGATGCGGGATGAACTCCTACCACAAGATCGCATACGAGCAATTCAAGAGGAGTTGGCGGGATTCTTTCTTGACCACGTAATAAATAAAGCCGGAGAATACCATGTGGAATTTGACATTAGATGTTAGGGAATTTTAAGAGATCTTATATTGTATATATTGAAGGAAATATGCCCTAGAGGCAATAATAAAGTTGTTATTTATATTTCCTTATATCATGATAAATGTTTATTATTCATGCTAGAATTGTATTAACCGGAAACTTAGTACATGTGTGGATACATAGACAAACAGAGTGTCCCTAGTGTGCCTCTACTTAACTAGCTCATTAATCAAAGATGGTTAAGTTTCCTAGCTATAGACATGTGTTGTCATTTCATGAACGGGATCACATCATTAAAGAATGATGTGATGGACAAGACCCATCCATTAGCTTAGTATAATGATCGTTTAGTTTTATTGCTATTGCTTTCTTCATGACTTATACATGTTCCTCTGACTATGAGATTATGCAACTCCCGACTACCGGAGGAACACCTTGTGTGCTATCAAACGTCACAACGTAAATGGGTGATTACAAAGATGCTCTACAGGTGTCTCCAATGGTGTTTGTTGAGTTGGCCTATATCGAGATTAGGATTTGTCACTCCGTGTATCGGAGAGGTATCTCTGGGCCCTCTCGGTAATGCTCATCACTATAAGCCTTGCAAGCAATGTGACTAATGAGTTAGTTGCGGGATGATGCATTACGGAACGAGTAAAGAGACTTATCGATAACGAGATTGAACTAGGTATGATGATACCGACGATCGAATCTCGGGCAAGTAACATACCGATGACAAAGGGAACAACGTATGTTGTTATGCGGTTTGACCGATAAAGATCTTCGTAGAATATGTAGGAACCAATATGAGCATCCAGGTTCCGCTATTGGTTATTGACCGGAGATGTGTCTCAGTCATGTCTACATAGTTCTCGAACCCGTAGGGTCCGCACGCTTAACGTTCTATGACGATTTGTATTATGAGTTTATGTGATTTGATGACCGAAGTTTGTTTGGAGTCCCGGATGAGATCACGTACATGATGAAGAGTCTTGAAATGGTCGAGACATAAAGATTGATATATTGGACGATGTTATTCGGACACCGGATGAGTTCCGAGAGGTACCGGGTAACTATCGGAGTGCCGGAGGGTTATCGGAACCCCCCGGGGGAACTAATGGGCCTTCATGGGACTTAGTAGGGAGAGAGAAGGGCCACAACGGGCTGGCTGCGCCGCCCCCCCCTTGGTAGCCCGAATTGGACTAGGGGAAGGGGCGGCGCCCCCCTTTCCTTCCCTTCCCCCTCTCCCTTCCTCCTTCCCCCTTCCACCAAGTGGAATACTACTAGGACTTGGAGTCCTAGTAGGACTCCTCTCCTTGGCGCGTCATACAGGGCCGGCCGGCCTCCCCCTATCCTCCTTTATATACGGGGGCAGGGGCACCCTAGAACACACAAGATCAATTGTCTTAGCCGTGTGTGGTGCCCCCTTCCACAGTTACACACCTCGGTCATATCGTCGTAGTGCTTAGGCGAAGCCCTGTGCCGGTAGCTTCATCAGCACCGTCGCCATGCCCTCGTGCTGACGGAACTCTCCCTCATCCTCAACTGGATCAAGAGCTCAAGGGACGTCATCGAGCTGAATGTGTGCTAAACGCGGAGGTGCCGTACGTTCGGTGCTTGGATCGGTTGGATCGCGAAGACGTTCGGCTACATCAACCGCGTTACTAAACCTTCTACTTTTGGTCTACGAGGGTACGTGGACACACTCTCCCCGCTCGTTGCTACGCATCTCCTAGATAGATCTTGTGTGATCATAGGAAAATTTTGAAATACTGCGTTCCCCAACAGTGGCATTCGAGCCAGGTCTATGCGTAGATGTTATATGCACGAGTAGAACACAATGAGTTGTGGGCGATAATAGTCATACTGCTTACCTGCAACGTCTTACTTTGATTCGGCGGTATTGTTGGATGAAGCGGCCTGAACCAACATTACATGACCGCGTTCATGAGACTGGTTCTACTGACGTGCTTCGCACACAGGTGGCTAGCGGGTGTCTGTTTTTCCAACTTTAGTTGAATCAAGTTTGACTATGCCCGGTCCTTGTTGAAGGTTAAAACAACACACTTGACCAAAAATCGTTGTGGTTTTGATGCGTAGGTAAGAACGGTTCTTCTAGAAGACCGTAGCAGCCACGTAAAACTTGCAACAACAAAGTAGAGGACGTCTAACTTGTTTTTGCAGGGCTTGTTGTGATGTGATATGGTCAAGACGTGATGATATATAAATTGTTGTATGAGATGATCATGTTTTGTAATAGTTATCGGCAACTGGTAGGAGCCTTATGGTTGTCGCTTTATTGTATGAAATGCAATCGCCATGTAATTGCTTTACTCTATCACTAAGCGGTAGCGATAGTCGTAGAAGCAATAGTTGGCGAGACGACAACGATGCTACGATGGAGATCAAGGTGTCAAGCCGGTGACGATGGTGATCATGACAGTGCTTTGGAGATGGAGATCAAAGGCACAAGATGATGATGGCCATATCATATCACTTATTTTGATTGCATGTGATGTTTATCCTTTATGCATCTTATTTTGCTTAGTACGGCGGTAGCATTATAAGATGATCTCTCACTAAATTTTAAGGTATAAGTTTTCTCCCTGAGTATGCACCGTTGCTACAGTTCATCGTGCCGAGACACCACGTGATGATCGGGTATTATAAGCTCTACGTTCACATACAACGGGTGCAAGCCAATTTTGCACACGCAGAATACTCGGGTTAAACTTGACGAGCCTAGCATATGCAGATATGGCCTCAGAACACTGAGACCGAAAGGTCGCGCGTGAATCATATAGTAGATATGATCAACATAGTGATATTCACCATTGAAATCTACTCCATCTCACGTGATGATCGGACATGGTTTAGTTTATATGGATCACGTGATCATTTAGATAACTAGAGGGATGTCTATCTAAGTGGGAGTTCTTAAGTAATATGATTAATTGAACTTAATTTATCATGAACTTAGTCCTGAACTTTTTTGCATATCACTAGTACAGCGAGCTGCTAAACAAACGGTTTTTAACCCCTTTCCGCGACGGCCTTCGGAACCGTCGCCAACAGTTTTCAGGAGGATGTCGTGTGTGATTGTTCATTAATCTAACACGGTTTATTTCTATAAACTATGTGCGTTATTGAATGCATCGCACACGGTGTTTTCTCAATAATCGTGTGTAATAGAAAAACCCAATTAGCAGGCTAATTGTCCGATTATTCATAATCCATTTAGTAATCTAATTGACATTTCATATTAAGCACACAATATATTTCATTTTCATAATTGAAATACATCAGAGTACAACATCATATAGCTTCAGCACTTAGCTACCCCATTACACAACTACACCAGGACCAAGTTTCACATGCAACATCTATAACCATTCAAAATTAGCATCATAGACGGTACATAGACAGATGTATCTTATCTGGAAAACTGCTGAAGCAGAAGGCGAATATTGAGCCTTCATTGATGTTGAAGGTCTTTGTAACATTAGGCCAGTGCCTGTGGATGATTGACCGTCCATCCTTCATCCTCTTCAGGAACACTTCAATATTGAACCGTGGGTGTTGTATGAATACCTTACTCGCCTCCTGACCATACAGGTGGTTTGAGAGGTAATTATCAGTGAACTGCTTTGGAAAGGCCTAAAAACAAGGATGTGCATAAATATCTTCTCTATATTTGAAATGGGAAAAGGAATAAAAAAGGCAAGGTATAATAGTTAGTACTATCCTGTAGTGAACTGATGTCTTCTTCATTGTGCAGACAAAGATCTTGTTGTTTTTTGTCGCTAATTTCTTTATCCTAACAATCTTTCTGAGTTTCTTGACTTGACTAATATTCATGGACAACTCATTTCCCCATATGCAAAAAGGGTCGAACAGTGGGTCAAAACCTCTGACGGAAGGACCTACATGTGCAAGACCAAATTGTTAAAAACCTAAATATTAGAATGGTTCATGCAATTGCACAATAATGTGCTATTAGACAATGGACCATGCACGTGCTAACCTCGATTGTAAACGTCGGTGCTTCCCCTGCAACACATATAAAGTAGTTAGTCATCAGGTTAAGTAAGGGTTCGCATGCTATCAGGAAAATATGTTGATGAAAAATAAGCACATTGCTGATTCATCGGATTAATTCAAGCCACATGGAAAACCCATTTATCCAAACCAAGCATGATTAAGCACTAGGAAATATAGCAATTATATATGTTTATCATGTATTGAGTGCAGCCAAATTTGATTTATTCCTCACATGCACAACAATACAAAATTCTATCCACGACAGTTGGACATCGCCGTGTAGAATTGAACCAAGCAGTTAGCTAAACACCACACAAATGAACCAAACATTAACATACTCCTAATAGAAGATCAGACAGTTAACCAAACCAAGCATGGTTAACAACTTAGAAATATAGCAATTGTATTTGTTTCTCATGTATTTAGTACAGCCAAATTCGATTTATTTCTCACATGGTATACAATAACAGAATGCAGCCACAACAATTGAACATCGTATTGCAGAATTGAACCAAGCAGTTAACTAAATAACACAACAAATGAACCAAACGTTAACTGAGCACCACATTGCACAATATAACATACTCGTAATAGAAGATCGGACAGTTAACCAAACCAAGCATGCTTAACAACTTGGAAATATTGCACCCTGAAGAATTGAACATCACATTTGCAGAATTGAACCAAGCAGTTAAATGAACACCACATTGCACGACATATAGAACATATACACTATAGCAGAAGATTGCATGGTAAAAGTAGATTGCACAATTCACTAGAATTTGTTAAGGAAAGGCAGTAGCTAGCAAACGATGGCCTCGAGAAAATGCCACGAACTATCGTTTAAAGCAGCCAACCGCGTCGCAGCGTCGGCGCGCGAGGCGTCAACGGTGGCCTCGACGGTGAGGTGCTCCTCCAAGATCTGGGGGTCGGCACGAATGGCAGCCATCGCAACCTCATCCGCACGTGTGGCCGCGATTTGCTTCTCCGCTGCCAAATGCTCCTTGAGATCCTAGCTATACTGCGTGAACCATGGCTTAGGCCGGCGCTTATTTGGTGGAGGGGTCGGTGATTTGGGTGGAAGGTGTCGCGCTCGCGCCGGCGGTCGGGGCATGTGGGATGTGGAAGGAGGAGGAGGATGGGGGTCGGGTGTGGATTACCTGTCTGGACGGGCGAGGCCGAGCAGCGTGAAGGAGGGTCGCCGGCGAGGAGGCGGCACTGCAAGCAAGGAGTGAAGGTTTCAACTTGGAAAGGAAGGCGGAAAGGGGGGAAATGTGGCTTTTAGTAAGGGGGAGGGGGCGGGGAGGTAGATATTTTCTGCGGAAGCCGAAAATTTGGAATCGCTTCAGCCAAAAAACTGGCGCGCAAAGTGTCATCAGACACGGTCCCTTATTCAGAACCGTCTACGATATGTGAACATCACAAACGATTCAGATAGCTTAACCCGTGTGTGATGAGTTTGAACGTGAAAAATTTTGGTTCAAATTTCCATGGTTACAGTGGTCATCCACGTCATTGCATAATTTGGGTACACAAAGGAGACTACAGCACACCCACACTTCTTAAGCGAGCAAGTTCAGCAATTAAACAGAGCTAACTGACCTAGACATTATTTAACTAATTAAAGACCGGCGCTCTTAATTAAACAAAACAAAGAGTACTACTACGGCTGGTGCTCGTTGATCTCTGCCGCCGCCTCCATGTCCAGCTCGCGCTCGACGGTCTCCTGGGGAAGGGGCTCCATGTCATCAATCGCACCATACTCGGCAAGCATCTCGCCATCCGCGTCTGCCATAACTTTGGAATATGCCGCCACGAGCAGGGTGTGGGCGGCCGCGATTTGGGCTTTGGCGGGCTCCGTCGTGGCAAGGTATGCTGCGCAGGAATGGATGGCTGCTCGAACTCTCTCGGCGATTGCCAACTCTTCAGTTGTGGGTTGCCGACCATTGTCGGAGAAGCTTCCTTTGATTTGTGCGGTGAGCGCCACGCTGGGCGTAGACAGCCTCGACATGGTGGTGGGCGGCCTCCATCAGGGCTAAGGCCGCCCCTGCGGAACGGACAGCTGTTGTGCCGCTCTCGCCAGTTGCTATCCCCGAGGCTGATGCTACTGCCGCCGCCTGAGAAGCAACGGTAGCCGTTTGGGCTGCCTTGGCCGCCCGGACGCAGATTGCGGTCGCCCTCAAGAAGCTTGCTAGCACGCGCCTGGCGGCTGCGGCCGCGCTCTCACCGGAGTGGGCCGCCGAAGTTGCCCTCACGACGCGGGTCCATGTCCCCATCTTTCACCGGTGACGATTGAACAGTGAAATGATATTTGGGGAGTGAGCTAGCTAGTGTGCTTGACACGCCGGCTGTGGACTGTAGCCGACGCACCTTCTCGCGTAAGCCATAGGCGTACTATACGCCGACGGTGCTCCAAGATATTTTGTGCTGCATCTCACACGGTTGGTGATAATAAACTGTGTGCGATCTACTTGATTTTTCGTCTTGATTTGAATTACGTAATGGGGTCACAGCCGCAAAGGATGGTGTTTGAACTGCTAGAATTTTTATTTGCAATGAACATGCAACTATAGGTGTGTCGTAAAAAAATTGGAATTATTCAGGGTTCGTTTGGACGTTTTTATACATTAACTTGATTTTGTAGGCATTTCATGTGCATAATTCAAATTTTAACTACATGCACATGCTCCAATGCATATAAATTGGTTTAAAAATCAAATCTTTGTCCTTGGGTGCATGCTTAGGTCCCATGCAAGAAATGGGAATGAATATCAAACACCCTGCCACCATCACTTGGCCGCAAACATTGAGATGCCTAGTTTTTAAATTCTAGTAAATCCAAAACTCGTCTGAAATTCATGAAACTTGGCATGCTATCATGGAGTGGCATCAACATGCCGTGGTAAATTTTTTGTCCCATTTGGGGCAGGTTTGGGTATAAACTTCTCACAAACCAGAGCTTCTCACAACAAGCGTGATGGTTTCGGTAGGGAACGTGCCACCTTTGGGGACGAAACGATATCAGTTGCCTCTTATTGCTTTCAATTTTTTTCGAGTGTCAACATAGAATAACATGAGTGTTGTGTTCAATTTTGGAATTTTTCGGGGTTCATTTGGACATTTTTATACATTAACTGGGTTTCCCAGGCATTTTATGCGCATAATTCAAATTTGAACTACATGCACATGCTCCAGTGCAGATAAACTGGTTGAAAAATCAAATATGTGTCCTTGGTTGCATGCTTAGGTCCCATGCAAGAAATGAGAATGAATTTCGAAGACCCTGCCACCGTCACTCGGCCGCAAACATTGAGATACCTGGTTTTTAAATTGTAGTAAATCCAAAACTCGTCTAAAATTCATGAAACTTGGCATGCGATCATGAAGCGGCATCAACATGCCATGGTAAAAAATTTGTCCCATTTGGGGCAGGTTTGGGTATAAGCTTCTCACAAACCAGAGCTTCTCACAACAAGCGTGATGGTTTCGGTAGGGAACGTGCCACCTTTGGGGACGAAATGATATCCGTGGCCACTTATTGCTTTCAAAAAATTTCAAGTGTCAACATAGAAACAACAGGAGTGTTGTCTTCAATTTTGGAATTTTTCTGGGTTTGTTTGGACATTTTTATAGATTAACTGGGTTTCCCAGGCATTTTATGCGCATAATTCAAATTTGAACTACATGCACATGCTCAAGTGCATATAAACTGGTTGAAAAATCAAATATGTGTCCTTTGTTGCATGCTTAGGTCCCATGCAAGAAATGTGAATGAATTTCAAACACCCTGCCACCGTCACTCGGCCACAAACATTGAGATACCAGGTTTTTAAATTCTAGTAAATCCAAAACTCGTCTGAAATACATGAAACTTGGCATGCTATCATGGAGCGGCATCAACATGCCATGGTAAAAAAAATCCCATTTGGGGCAGGTTTGGGTATAAGCTTCTCACAAACCTGAGCTTCTCAGAACAAGCGTGATGGTTTCGGTAGGGAACGTGCCACCTTTGGGGACGAAACGATATCCGTTGACTCTTATTGCTTTCAAAAATTTCGAGTGTCAACATAGAACAACAAGAGTGTTCTGTTTAATTTTGGAATTTTTCGGGGTTCGTTTGGACATTTCTATACATTAACTGGGTTTCCCAGGCATTTTATGCGCATAATTCAAATTTGAACTACATGCACTAGCTCCAGTGCATATAAACTGGAAAAAAAATCAAATATGTGTCCTCGGTTGCATGCGTAGGTCCCATGCAAGAAATGAGAATGAATTTCAAACACCCTGCCACCGTCACTCGGCCGCAAACATTGAGATACCTGATTTTAAATTCTAGTAAATCCAAAACTCGTCTGAAATTCATGAAACTTGGCATGCTATCATGGAGTGGCATCAACATGCTGTGGTAAAAAAATTGTCCCATTTGGGGCAGGTTTGGGTATAAGCTTCTCACAACAACCGTGATGGTTTCGGTAGGGAACGTGCCACCTTTGGGGACGAAATGATATCCATTGCCTCTTATTGCTTTCAAATTTTTTCGAGTGTCAACATATAACAACAGGAGTGTTGTGTTCAATTTTGGAATTTTTCGGGATTCGTTTGGAAATTTTTATACATTAACTGGGTTTCCGAGGCATTTTATGCGCATAATTCAAATTTGAACTACGTGCACATGCTCCGGTGCATATAAACTGGTTGAAAAAACAAATATGTGTCCACGGTTGCATGCTTAGGTCCCATGCAAGAAATGGGAATGAATTTCAAACACCCTGCCACCATCACTCGGCCACAAACATTGAGATACCTGGTTTTTTAATTCTAGTAAATCCAAAACTCATCTGAAATTCATGAAAGTTGGCATGCTATCATGGAGCAGCATCAACATGCCGTGGTAAAAATTTTGTCCCATTTGGGGTAGGTTTCGTTATAAGCTTCTCGCAAACCAGAGCTTCTCACAACAAGCGTGATGGTTTTGGTAGGGAACGTGCCACCTTTGGGACGAAACGATAATCGTTGCCTCTTAGTGCTTTAAAAATTTTTGGAGTGTCAGCATAGAACAACAGGAGTGTTGTTTTAAATTTTGGAATTTTTCGGGGTTCGTTTGGACATTTTTATACATTAACTGGGTTTCCCAGGCATTTTATGCGCATAATTCAAATTTGAACTACATGCACATGCTCCAGTGCATATAAACTGGTTGAAAAATAAAATGAATTACTACGGGTCCATTTTTATACATGCACATGCACATTCTCCCACCATGATGCTGCGGGTCCATCAAGCTGATGTGCGGCAAAACGCACTCTTTCCGCATCTGTGCATCCTGCAGTGGTCAACTCCCTTCCAACTTTGCAGAGCCAATCATCTGCTACAATCGGCTCGGTGCTACTGGAAAACACCGGCGGGTTTAGCCTTAAGAAACGGGTTAAGTGGTCAACAGGTGGTGGTGGCGGTGGGTTGTTGTTGTTGTTGTTGTTGCCTTGGTTCTGAACTAACACTTGCATCAGGGCATTCTGTTGCTGAATCAACTGGGTGATCTCTGGCGGGAAAACAAATCCGGTGTCGCGTCTCGGAGGCATCTGATAGGTTTAGAAAAGATGAGAATTAAGAATAGAATGAGGTCTAGAGAGAAAACACTACCCATATGCTCAGGAGACAAATTCAATCAATATCACTCAATCAATCCAAACAAGGCAAAACAATCGATCTAACTAACGTTACAAAGTGCTTGAGCTGTACTACTAAATGGGGGAAAATTACTACTGATATGGTGGTCTACTAAAAATTCTGATCCGTTGAAGACTCCATGATGTCTGCTCCAGCTTCATCAATCCATTCCTCTTCACTTGGTTCCGAGTCGGTGTCGTCGATGATGATGTAGTTATCCGGACAAGTGCATTCGTCGACTTCTGCTTTTGGCACTGGATTTCCCACGAATGCTCCAATCTTATTCTCCGGGTCGTCAATCTTCCCGACTAGTGCGTTGATTTCCTCCAAGTAATCTTCGCGTGTAGTCTTGAGTTCTTCTTGGAGTTCCTTGATCTTCGTGAATGCCTTCTTCAGTTCTTCCTTGTCCGTGCACATCTGATTCTCCTGGCGACGAATATGTTGGTCCTGCTCCTGGATGAAAGCTGCAATTGATCCATCCTTCTTGGTCTTGATCATCTCCCATTGAGCGTCTCGACGTCCACAAATCTGATAAATTGTATCCTTAAGCTCCTGGTGATAGACTTCTCCAATGCGTCCCATGGCGATATGTGCGGCCATGCTCTTCCCTAAACTGCAAGTTGGTGCTTCGAAAACCAATCTCATGGGTTCCGTAATTGGCGCAAACGTTCTTCCTGGAATGATAACTTGAATCTTCCAGCTCTCCTCTTCAGGTAAGGTGGCGTTGTAGGTTCCGGTGACGCTTGGTATTCCTATGTTCAATTACTTGGTGACTTCCTTCAAGTGTCGACCAAACGGCGTGTCTTCATCTGGTTGCATGAACTTGCTCCTTGCATTCACCATTCCTAAAAGAGTAGAAAGTGGAGAGGGGTCAGAAATGAGAAGAGAGAAGTTTTCTAGGGCTTAAGCTTAGTGGTCGTGTCCTACAGTCAGCGTGTGCTCTGATACCAACTTTGTAGCGACCAGACCTCAAATGGCCTGTGCTGCTGTGCACCAGTGTCATCCCTGGATCAGTAATGCTGACACGCACAGTACAAATGGAGGATTTATAACAGAGTAGCAATCACACACTTATTACATCGAATATCTCCGAAGAGATTAAGTATGATAACATGGCTTAAGGCCATCTAATAACGATAACAACGGAAGACTTGGAAGATAAGTGAGTCCATCAACTCCAGCGGCATCACTGAGTATAAGACCACGACCTAAGGCACCTTACTCGTCGTCTGAAAAGTCTGCAACATGAAACGTTGCAGCCCGAAAACGGGTCAGCACATAGAATATGCTGGCAAAGTAACACATAGAGAGCAATGAACAATAATAATGCTATACTATATGCATATATGGCTGGTGGAAAGGCTCTATGGTTACAGTTTTGCGAAAAGCCAATTTTATCCTACTACAAAGGAATAAATTTTATTTAACTATCATGGTGGTTGAAACATTGAGAAGGTACCTCCAACTCAATCCCAATTAAGTATCATCATTAACCCAACAAAATTAATTATAAGTATCACGGTGATGAGATTCAAATGATAATCCAGATACTAGATACTCAAGTTGTCCATAACCGGGGACACGGCTAATCATGATCAGTTTGTACACTCTGCAGAGGTTTGCGCACTTTTCCCCACAAGACTCGATCGCCTCCGCTTGATTCTCGCACTGCATGATGTTTGAGAAACGGATGACCGAGACGCAGTCTTTCAGAAACAATCACTCTTTACTCTGGATGGACCGGTACACCTACTTTCCCCTACATCTGCTAGTCCACCTCTTCAAGAGATCCTGTAACCTACTCAGCTATGCTAGAGCCCATAATAGCTTGTGGCTGCACACGGAAGTTTCCAGCATGAATAATCTTATGATCCCTTTGAGCCTGGGTGGCGGACCTTATACATACAGACAACACTGGGTTCTCCAGGTGCCTCAATCCACCCAGATGTGAGTTTTAGTTGCCACCTTAAGTTGAACCATTATTAAACATCTCACATCTGTCATGAATATCACTCAAACCCAATCCACGTCTACGAGCATAGCATGGCAATATAATAGCAACGTAGAAGTAACTCCCAAGGGTTTGATATAGTAAAACAGGTAATAGGTACTACCTCAACTACTTCCCAATACCCACAGTTTAATTTGATCCTAATCATGCGATGTGTTTGGGGGAAAAGATCTAATGCAATAAAACTGGGTATGAACGGAATATGATCAAAGTGTTACTTGCCTTGCTGATGATCCGCAAAACCTAGCGAGTCGAAGTAACAAGCGGCACACTCCGGGTACTCTATCGCAAACAAACAAGCATACAATCAGTACTCATATAATGCACAGGTAAAACTCGAATGAAAGATCCAACCAGAAAGTTCAACTTAAGAACTCCGGTTTGCAAAAAGAATCAACTCGAAAGAAGCAACGAAAGTCAAACGGCGACAGAAAGAAACTTCGTTTGCTAATCTGGATCTAGGTCAAATTTTATTGTAGCAAAAACTTGTTTGAGTAGGTTAAACGGAAAGAGAATTTCGAGACGAAACTCTAGGCGCTTGAATCGCCTGATTCCGATAAACGGGCGAGAAGTTAAACAGATTCGAAGATTCGATCAGAAATCGAATCTGAGAAAATAACGAGAAAATCCGACGAAAAAGAAAAACGGACGAACGGTTAAATAACGGACGTTCGTTAACAGAGAAAAACCGACGAACGCGTTCGTAAAAACGAACGGTTCGGTGAACGCTCGCGAAATAAGAAAACCGAAAAAAACCGATCTAGGGTTTTTTTTTCAAAAAACCGGTCAACAACGAAGACGGCCGGCGGCAGTA
>NC_057802.1:568290901-568298968 GCF_018294505.1 Triticum aestivum
GGCAGCGGGCGATGCGGGCGGCGGCGGGGCTAACGGCGGCGGCGGTGAGAGGAAACGGAGAGGGGGGGCTATTTATGGAAGGGGGGGGCTAGGGAGGCTTGGGGAAGGGGCATCCGAGGCGGCGGCGGCTTCCGTGCTCCTGGCGGACTCCGGCGGCGGAGTCGCGTGCGGGAAGAGGAGAGGGGCGACGCGGCGGGCCGTCGGCTTGGGCTCGGCCCAGCCGGCGCGGGCGCGTGTTTTTTTTAAACAAGTTCCGCGGAAAATATTGCGTAGAAAAATAAATAAAAATCAGAAAAAATATGAAATAAATTTTCCCCGTTGAGTTAGAAAATCTAGAATAGGGTGAACATTTTTAAAATCAAAAATAAATATTTTGAAAACATGCAATATTTTTAATGCAATAAAAATTGCAAATAAAATCCAAATAAATTCCAAATAATGTTTTTTTAACATTTTTCCTCCGGTATTTCAATTGTTTTGGAGAAGTCATATTTTCTCCTCTCGTTTATTTTAAAATTGAAATATTTTTCCGGAGAGAAAAATAATTAAAACCAAAATCCTCGTCTTATTATTTGATGAAAATCAAATATGAAAATTTGAGAAAATCCCCAACTCTCTCCGAGGGTCCTTGAGTTGCTTAGGATTTATCGAGGATTTGTCAAAATGCAACAAAACATGATGTGCAAATGATGATCTATGTATAACATTCCAAATTGAAAATTTGGGATGTTACAAACCTACCCCCCTTAAGATGAATCTCGCCCTCGAGATTCGGGTTGGCTAGAAAACAGGTGGGAGTGGTTTTTCCGTAGATCTTCCTCTCGCTCCCAGGTGGCTTCATCCTCCGTGTGGTGACTCCACTGAACTTTGCAAAACTTGATAACCTTGCTGCGGGTAACTCGGCTGGCATACTCGAGAATCTTAACTGGTTTCTCCTCATAGGTCAAATCACTTTCCAGTTGAATTGCTTCCAGTGGCACGGTATCTCTCAGTGGTATCTCAGCCATCTCTGCGTGGCACTTCTTCAACTGTGAAACATGAAATACATCATGAACTCCAGACAATCCTTCGGGCAATTCCAGCTTATAGGCAACTTCTCCCATACGTTCCAACACTCTGTATGGTCTGATAAAACGAGGCGCTAACTTTCCCTTAACTCCAAAGCGCTTCACTCCTCGAAGTGGTGATACTCGAAGATACACTCTGTCTCCGACTTCGTGAACTGTCTCCTTTCGTTTAGAATCAGCATAACTCTTCTGTCTGGACTGGGCTACCTTGAGCCTATCACGAATCAACCTTACTTTCTGTTCAGACTCCTTAATCAAATCTGGTCCAAACAACTGACGGTCTCCAACTTCGTCCCACAACAACGGTGTTCTACACCTCCTTCCGTACAAAGCTTCGAAAGGGGCCATCTTCAAACTGGTTTGATAACTGTTGTTATATGAAAAATCTGCATATGGAAAATTGTCGTCCCAACTAGATCCATAATCTAGTGCACATGCTCTCAACATGTCCTCCAAAATCTGGTTGACTCTCTCGGTCTGTCCATCTGTCTGCGGGTGAAATGCTGTACTAAATTCCAGCCTGGTTCCCAACGTTTCATGTAGCTGCTTCCAAAACTTCGAGGTAAATTGGGTTCCTCTGTCTGATACAATGGTCCTCGGAACTCCATGCAAACATACTATCCTGGTCATGTATAACTTTGCCAACTTAGCACTGGTGTAAGTGGTCTTCACTGGAATGAAATGAGCCACTTTCGTCAAACGGTCGACTACAACCCATATCGAGTCATAGCCTGAACGAGTCCTGGGTAATCCTGTGATAAAATCCATGCCTATTTTATCCCACTTCCATTCGGGTATCGGCAATGGTTGTAGCAATCCTGCTGGCTTCTGATGCTCTGCCTTCACTCTCTGACATACATCACAAACTGCTACAAACTCCGCAATATCCTTCTTCATTCCGGTCCACCAGAAAGTATTCTTCAAATCCAAATACATCTTGTTATTTCCTGGGTGAATCGAGTACGGTGAATCATGGGCTTCTTGCAAAATCAACTTCCTGATCTCCGGATCATTTGGCACATATACACGGTCCTCAAACCATAAGATATCGTGCTCATCCTCACGAAATCCCTTGGCTTTTCCTTTGCTCATCTTCTCTTTTATCTCTTCAATCTCCTTGTCTGTTTTCTGAGCTTCTCTGATCCTTTCCATCAAGGTAGACTGAATCTCCAATGCCGCTAAATAGCCTCTAGGGACTATCTCCAAACATAGCTCACGTAGGTCATCGGCTAACTCCTGAGGTAACTCTCCTGTCATGAGGGTTTTGACATGACTCTTGCGGCTCAACGCGTCTGCTACTACGTTCGCTTTTCCAGGGTGATAATGCAATCTCATATCATAGTCTTTGATGAGCTCCAACCATCTCCTCTGTCTGAGGTTTAACTCCTTCTGCGTGAAAATGTACTTCAAACTCTTGTGATCCGTGTACACTTCACAATGGTTTCCGATGAGAAAATGTCTCCATGTCTTCAATGCATGCACCACGGCTGCTAATTCCAAATCATGCGTAGCATAATTCTTCTCATGGGGTTTAAGTTGTCGTGAAGCATACGAAACAACTCTTCCTTCCTGCATAAGCACTGCTCCAAGTCCTCAACGAGAAGCGTCGCAATAAACATCATAGTCCTTGCGTTGATCTGGCAGAATCAACACTGGTGAGGTAACCAATCGTTTCTTCAACTCTTGGAAACTAGCTTCACATTCCTCAGTCCAATCGAATTTGGTGTCCTTCTTCAATAGCTTAGTCATGGGCTTAGCAATCCTTGAGAAATTCTCGATAAATCTCCGGTAGTATCCTGCAAGTCCAAGAAAACTCCGCATGGGCGATTCCCAACTTGTCACTGTGTCAACCTTGGCAGGGTCTACTGCTATTCCTTCTCCAGAAATAACATGTCCAAGGAATCCAACTTCCTTCAACCAAAACTCACATTTGCTGAACTTGGCATATAACTGATGTTCTCTGAGCTTCTCAAGTACCAATCGTAAATGCTCCTCATGCTCTTCTTCATCCTTGGAAAAGATTAAAATATCATCAATGAACACCACGACGAACTTATCCAAAAACTCCATAAACACTTTGTTCATCAGGTTCATGAAATAGGCCGGTGCGTTAGTCAGTCCAAATGACATAACGGTATACTCATACAATCCATATCTGGTGGTAAATGCCGTCTTGGGTATATCCTGCTCTCGAATCTTTAACTGATGGTATCCTGATCGTAGATCGATCTTGGAAAATACTTTAGCTCCTTGCAAGCGGTCAAACAAATCATTGATCATCGGCAGTGGGTACTTGTTTTTGATGGTCACTTCATTCAATCCTCGGTAATCAACAACCATCCTTAGTGATCCATCTTTCTTCTCCACTAGAAGTACTGGTGATCCCCAAGGTGACGATCTTGGGCGAATATAGCCTTTATCCAGTAACTCCTTGATCTGCTTCTTAATCTCCTCCAAATCCTTTGCGGGCATCCTGTACGGTCTCTTAGATATTGGCCCTGTGCCTGGCAAAAGTTCAATCAAGAACTCAATGTCTCTATCTGGTGGCATGCCTGGCAACTCTTCTGGAAATACATCCGGATAGTCCTTCACCACTGGTACTTCCTCCTGTACAACTCCTGATAAGGAATTCACTTGAGTCCTCTTCGGCATATGCCTGGATACATACTTGATCCTTTTTCCTTCCGGGGTGGTAAGCAAAATAGTCTTGCTGGCACAATCGATGTTTCCTCCATACAACGATAGCCAATCCATTCCCAAAATCACATCCAAGCCTTGCGATTCCAAAACAATGAGGTCTGAGGGGAAAAAATGCCTATCAATGGGCAAAGGTATCTGAAAACATCCTTGGGTGGCCATATACTCTGCTCCTGGCGAGGTTACTAACATAGGGGTTTTGAGAACTTGGGTGGACATCTTAAACTTTTTTACGAATCCCCTTGATATGTATGAATGCGATGCACCAGTATCGAAAAGAACGGTTGCAGTAAATGACTTAACCAAAAACTTACCTATTACTGCATCAGGCTGAGCTTCAATCTCCTCCACGCTCACGTGGTTCACATGTCCTTTGTTGAACGGGTTCGGCTTCTTCCCAGAGCTTCCATTGCCATTTCCATTTTGGGCTTCGGGACAATCGGTAGCGTAATGTCCCGTCTTCTGGCACTTGAAACAGGTAATGTGACTTAGATCTCTCTTGGTTGGGGTAGATGGGTTGGTGCGGTTCTGTCCGTTTCCTCCTCCATTCCCATTACCATTCTTGGAGCCATTATGGTTGTGCGAACTACCTCCTCCATGGGTATGCTGAAACTGTCCTCCCGGCTTCGGGGTAAATCGTGGCTTCTGCTGGGCTCCAGAATTGTACTTCCCTTGTCCATACTTCCTCTTGCGGTTTTCAATCTTCTGTTGCTTCCCTTCAATCATGAGAGCTCTATCTACCAGCTCCTGGTAGTTGTTGAAAGTTGCTACCATCAACTGCATACTCAGCTCATCATTCAATCCTTCCAGAAACTTCTCCTGCTTGGCTGCATCTGTAGCAACGTCATCTGGTGCATAACGTGCTAACTTACTGAAATCCTCCACATACTGGCCTAAGGTGTGTCCTCCTTGGCGTAGGTTGCGAAACTCACGCTTCTTCATAGCCATAGCTCCTGCTGAAACATGAGCTGTACGGAAAGCTTGCTGAAACTGGTCCATGTGACAGTGTCAATAGGGTGCGTGTCTGTATAATTCTCCCACCATGATGCTGCGGGTCCATCAAGCTGATGTGCGGCAAAACGCACTCTTTCCGCATCTGTGCATCCTGCAGTGGTCAACTCCCATCCAACTTTGCGGAGCCAATCATCTGCTACAATCGGCTCGGTGCTACTGGAAAACACCGGCGGGTTTAGCCTTAAGAAACGGGCTAAGTGGTCAACAGGTGGTGGTGGCGGTGGGTTGTTGTTGTTGTTGTTGCCTTGGTTCTGAACTAACACTTGCATCAGGGCATTCTGTTGCTGAATCAACTGGGTGATCACTGGCGGGAAAACAAATCCGGTGTCGCGTCTCGGAGGCATCTGATAGGTTTAGAAAAGATGAGAATTAAGAATAGAATGAGGTCTAGAGAGAAAACACTACCCATATGCTCAGGAGACAAATTCAATCAATATCACTCAATCAATCCAAACAAGGCAAAACAATCGATCTAACTAACGTTACAAAGTGCTTGAGCTGTACTACTAAATGGGGGGAAATTACTACTGATATGGTGGTCTACTAAAAATTCTGATCCGTTGAAGACTCCATGATGTCTGCTCCAGCTTCATCAATCCATTCCTCTTCACTTGGTTCCGAGTCGGTGTCATCGATGATGATGTAGTTATCCGGACAAGTGCATTCGTCGACTTCTGCTTTTGGCACTGGATTTCCCACGAATGCTCCAATCTTATTCTCCGGGTCGTCAATCTTCCCGACTAGTGCGTTGATTTCCTCCAAGTAATCTTCGCGTGTAGTCTTGAGTTCTTCTTGGAGTTCCTTGATCTTCGTGAATGCCTTCTTCAGTTCTTCCTTGTCCGTGCACATCTGATTCTCCTGGCGACGAATATGTTGGTCCTGCTCCTGGATGAAAGCTGCAATTGATCCATCCTTCTTGGTCTTGATCATCTCCCATTGAGCGTCTCGACGTCCACAAATCTGATAAATTGTATCCTTAAGCTCCTGGTGATAGACTTCTCCAATGCGTCCCATGGCAATATGTGCGGCCATGCTCTTCCCTAAACTGCAAGTTGGTGCTTCGAAAACCAATCTCATGGGTTCCGTAATTGGCGCAAACGTTCTTCCTGGAATGATAACTTGAATCTTCCAGCTCTCCTCTTCAGGTAAGGTGGCGTTGTAGGTTCCGGTGACGCTTGGTATTCCTATGTTCAATTACTTGGTGACTTCCTTCAAGTGTCGACCAAACGGCGTGTCTTCATCTGGTTGCATGAACTTGCTCCTTGCATTCGCCATTCCTAAAAGAGTAGAAAGTGGAGAGGGGTCAGAAATGAGAAGAGAGAAGTTTTCTAGGGCTTAAGCTTAGTGGTCGTGTCCTACAGTCAGCGTGTGCTCTGATACCAACTTTGTAGCGACCAGACCTCAAATGGCCTGTGCTGCTGTGCACCAGTGTCATCCCTGGATCAGTAATGCTGACATGCACAGTACAAATGGAGGATTTATAACAGAGTAGCAATCACACACTTATTACATCGAATATCTCCGAAGAGATTAAGTATGATAACATGGCTTAAGGCCATCTAATAACAATAACAGCGGAAGACTTGGAAGATAAGTGAGTCCATCAACTCCAGCGGCATCACTGAGTATAAGACCACGACCTAAGGCACCTTACTCGTCGTCTGAAAAGTCTGCAACATGAAACGTTGCAGCCCGAAAACGGGTCAGCACATAGAATATGCTGGCAAAGTAACACATAGAGAGCAATGAACAATAATAATGCTATACTATATGCATATATGGCTGGTGGAAAGGCTCTATGGTTACAGTTTTGCGAAAAGCCAATTTTATCCTACTGCAAAGGAATAAATTTTATTTAACTATCATGGTGGTTGAAACATTGAGAAGGTACCTCCAACTCAATCCCAATTAAGTATCATCATTAACCCAACAAAATTAATTATAAGTATCACGGTGATGAGATTCAAATGATAATCCAGATACTAGATACTCAAGTTGTCCATAACCGGGGACACGGCTAATCATGATCAGTTTGTACACTCTGCAGAGGTTTGCGCACTTTTCCCCACAAGACTCGATCGCCTCCGCTTGATTCTCGCACTGCATGATGTTTGAGAAACGGATGACCGAGACACAGTCTTTCAGAAACAATCACTCTTTACTCTGGATGGACCGGTATACCTACTTTCCCCTACATCTGCTAGTCCACCTCTTCAAGAGATCCTGTAACCTACTCAGCTATGCTAGAGCCCATAATAGCTTGTGGCTGCACACGGAAGTTTCCAGCATGAATAATCTTATGATCCCTTTGAGCCTGGGTGGCGGACCTTATACATACAGACAACACTGGGTTCTCCAGGTGCCTCAATCCACCCAGATGTGAGTTTTAGTTGCCACCTTAAGTTGAACCATTATTAAACATCTCACATCTGTCATGAATATCACTCAAACCCAATCCACGTCTACGAGCATAGCATGGCAATATAATAGCAACGTAGAAGTAACTCCCAAGGGTTTGATATAGTAAAACAGGTAATAGGTACTACCTCAACTACTTCCCAATACCCACAGTTTAATTTGATCCTAATCATGCAATGTGTTTGGGGGAAAAGATCTAATGCAATAAAACTGGGTATGAACGGAATATGATCAAAGTGTTACTTGCCTTGCTGATGATCCGCAAAACCTAGCGAGTCGAAGTAACAAGCGGCACACTCCGGGTACTCTATCGCAAACAAACAAGCATACAATCAGTACTCATCTAATGCACAGGTAAAACTCGAATGAAAGATCCAACCAGAAAGTTCAACTTAAGAACTCCGGTTTGCAAAAAGAATCAACTCGAAAGAAGCAACGAAAGTCAAACGGCGATAGAAAGAAACTTCGTTTGCTAATCTAGATCTAGGTCAAATTTTACTGTAGCAAAAACTTGTTTGAGTAGGTTAAACGGAAAGAGAATTTCGAGACGAAACTCTAGGCGCTTGAATCGCCTGATTCCGATAAACGAGCGAGAAGTTAAACAGATTCGAAGATTCGATCAGAAATCGAATCTGAGAAAATAACGAGAAAATCTGAAGAAAAAGAAAAACGGACGAACGGTTAAATAACGGACGTTCGTTAACAGAGAAAAACCGACGAACGCGTTCGTAAAAATGAACGGTTCGGTGAACGCTCGCGAAATAAGAAAACCAAAAAAAAAACCGATCTAGGTTTTTTTTTCTTTCAAAAAACCGGTCAACAACGAAGACGGCCGGCGGCAGTACCTCGTCGGGGCTCCGGCGAGGGCTCC
>NC_057802.1:568299531-568313227 GCF_018294505.1 Triticum aestivum
CTGGCGGACTCCGGCGGCGGCGTCGCGTGCGGGAAGAGGAGAGGGGCGACGGGGCGGGCCGTCGGCTTGGGCTCGGCCCAGCCGGCGCGGGCGCGTGTTTTTTTTTTAAATAAGTTCCGCAGAAAATATTGCGTAGAAAAATAAATAAAAATCAGAAAATATATGAAATAAATTTTCCCCGTCTAGTTAGAAAATCTAGAATAGGGTGAACATTTTTAAAATCAAAAATAAATATTTTGAAAACATGCAATATTTTTAATGCAATAAAAATTGGAAATAAAATCCAAATAAATTCCAAATAATGTTTTTTAACATTTTTCCTCCGGTATTTCAATTGTTTTGGAGAAGTCATATTTTCTCCTCTCGTTTATTTTAAAATTGAAATATTTTTCCGGAGAGAAAAATAATTAAAACCAAAATCCTCGTCTTATTATTTGATGAAAATCAAATATGAAAATTCGAGAAAATCCCCAATTCTCTCCGAGGGTCCTTGAGTTGCTTAGGATTTATCGAGGATTTGTCAAAATGCAACAAAACATGATATGCAAATGATGATCTATGTATAACATTCCAAATTGAAAATTTGGGATGTTACAGAGAAATTATTGAAAACTCTCAAGAAGTGATACATCTCCAACGTATCTATAATTTATGAAGTATTCATGCTATTATATTATCCTTCTAGGATGTTTTATATGCTATTTTATATGCTTTTTGGGACTAACCTATTAACCTAGAGCCTAGTGGCAGTTTCTGTTTTTTCCTTGTTTTTGAGTATGGCAGAAAAGGAAAACCAAACGGAGTCCAATTGACCTGAAACTTGACGGAGCTTATTTTTGGACCAAAAGAAGGCCATGGAGTAAAAGAGTTGGGCCAGAAGAGTCCCGGGCTACCCACGAGGGTTGGAGGCGCGCCCCCTACCTCATGGACAGCCCGTAGACCCCCCTGACTTGTTCCCGGCGCCAAAACCTCTTATATATACGGAAACCCACAGAACATAACCTAGATCGGGAGTTCCGCCGCGCAAGCCTCTGTAGCCACCGAAAACCAATCTAGACCCATTCCGGCACCCTACCGGAGGGGCGAATCCGTCTCCGGTGGCCATCTTCATCATCCCGGCGCTCTCCATGACAAGGAGGGAGTAGTTCACCCTCGGGGCTAAGGGTATGTACCAGTAGCTATGTGTTTGATCTCTCTCTCTCATGTTCTTGAGGTGGTACGATCTTGATGTATCGTGAGCTTTGCTATTATAGTTGGATCTTATGATGTTTCTCCCCCTCTACTCTGTTGTAATGGATTGAGTTTTCCCTTTGAAGTTATCTTATCGGATTGAGTCTTTAAGGATTTGAGAACACTTGATGTATGTCTTGCATGTGCTTATCTGTTGTGATATTGGGATATTCACGTGGTCTACTTGTTGTATGTTTTGGTGATCAACTTGCGGGTTCCGTAACATTGTGAACTTATGCATAGGGGTTGGCACACGTTTTCGTCTTGACTCTCCGGTAGAAACTTTGGGGCACTCTTTGAGGTTCTATGTGTTGGTTGAATAGATGAATCTGAGATTGTGTGATGCATATCATATAATCATACCCACGGATACTTGAGGTGACATTGGAGTATCTAGGTGACATTAGGGTTTGGATTGATTTGTGTCTTAAGGTGCTTTTCTAGTACAAACTCTAGGATAGATCGAACGGAAAGAATAGCTTCGTGTTATTTTACTACGGAATCCTGAATAGATTGATCGGAAAGGATAACTTTGAGGTCGTTTCGTACCCTACAATAATCTCTTCGTTTGTTCTCCGCTATTAGTGACTTTGGAGTGACTCTTTGTTTCATGTTGAGGGATAGTTATATGATCCAATTATGTTATTATTGTTGAGAGAACTTGCACTAGTGAAAGTATGAACCCTAGGCCTTGTTTCCTAGCATTGCAATACCGTTTACGCTCACTTTTATCATTAGTTACATTGCTGTTTTTATATTTTTAGATTACAAAAACCTATATCTACCATCCATATTGCACTTGTATCACCATCTCTTCGCCGAACTAGTGCACCTATACAATTTACCATTGTATTGGGTGTGTTGGGGACACAAGAGACTCTTCGTTATTTGGTTGCGGGGTTGCTTGAGAGAGACCATCTTCATCCTATGCCTCCCACGGATTGATAAACCTTAGGTCATCCACTTGAGGGAAATTTGCTACTGTCCTACAAACCTCTGCACTTGGAGACCCAACAACGTCTACAAGAAGAAGGTTGCGTCGTAGACATCAAGAAATTTCTGGCGCCGTTGCCGGGGAGGTGAGTGCTTGAAGGTATATCTTTAGATCTTGCAATCGAATATTTTAGTTTCTTGTTTTATCACTAGTTTAGTTTATAAAAGAAAACTACAAAAAAAATGGAATTGAGGGTGCCTCATATGCTTCATATTTTTAATATTTTTCATGAGAATAAGGATTCCGATAATTGTGCTCAATTGCTAGAAGAAGAATGCATTCGGATGTTTGGCAATAAATCTCTGAATGATGAGCATGATTGCAATGTTGTTAGTGTGAACTCTTTGAATATCCATAGTACTAATGATGATTGCACTAGTCATGATGAAAATATCTCTTATAAGCATGTCAATTTTTGTGGAGTGCATAGAGTTTGCAAGTACACACCAAATAGGGAAGATAGATTTTTGTGGAGGCATAAGTATTTAGAAACCAAATGGTTGCAAGAAAGGCTAGATGTTTGTGCTGAAAATTTAAAATTTCTTTGCCATCCTTGTGAACTTTGCAATGAACGTGATCATTTAAATACCCAATGCAAATTGTTTCATGATCGTATCGTGTCCAAAAATTGTGATGACTGGATTTCCCTTGCACATCATAATGAACTTAGTTTGCTTTTGGGTTATGAAGAAATAAAACGTTTAACTAAGGATATGCCAGAATTTGTCCTTGATAAAGTTCTGGATTTTGATCTAGAAGAAATTATATGTATTGTGCGGTGAATTGCATGGAAAATCCTTATATTGCCAATTACACAAAGACAAGAAAACAAATAGAAGATGAAGAGAATACTAAAGAAAGGGAAGAGACTTCCCAATATCTTCCTATTATTTCTTATGATGAATCAGGTAACGAGGAGGAGCCTTCTATTCAACCAATCTCATTAATAAGGAGCTCAAAAAAGAGGGTTAAACCCACACATGATGTGAAGAAGAAAAAGAAAAGACGGAGAAGCAAAGGTAGAAAGGTATCTTTCCCAAATGATGTTGCTGCTATTACTCATTGTGTTGATGATAATTGCTATACTATTGGTGCTATCCATACTATTAATGATGAGAGTGATTATGCTTATCATATGAAAAGGCCCAAGCTTGGGGATGCTATGTTTGATGAGAATGACATGTTTGAGAATATATTTGCTGCAATTAATATTTGTCCCAGGCTTGGGGATGCTATGTGTAATGAAGATGATATTTTTAGCCTCCCAAGTTTTGATGAGCAAATTTATTATGATGATAGCATGCCTCCTATTTATGATGATTATTGTGATGACACTTATGCTATAAAAAGTAGTGATGATTATATTTATAAAACTTGTCATGATTATGATTACCCTTTTTCTGAACATTACTCTTTTAATGTGGAAACAATTTATAGTATTCGAGTTTCTTATGATACTCCCACTATTCCGAATGAGAAGAATTTTGCTTATGTGGAGAGTAATAAAATTTCTATGCAAGTAGATCATGAAAATTGTGCTTTATGTGATATTTATATTGTTGAATTCATTCATGATGCTACTGAAAATTATTATGAGGTAGGAATATATGCTTGTAGGAATTGCAATAATATCAAGTTTCCTCTCTATGTGCTTAAAGGTTTGAAGTTATGCTTGTTTAACCTTCCTATGCAAGTTGATTCTTGTTCCCATAAGTTGTTTGCTCACAAAATCCCTATGCATAGGAAGTGGGTTAGGCTTAAATGTGCTTGTCATATGCTTCATGATGCTATCTTTATGTTTCAATTCATATCTTTTATGCGAGCATCAATGAAATCATCATGCCTAGCTATTAGGTATTAAAGAAAAGCGCTTGTTGGGAGACAACCCAATATTTATCCCTACTATTTTTATGCGCTCACATGATTAAGCTACTTTAGTAATCATGTTTTATAGCTTTTTTCAATAAAGTGCCAAGTAGAACCTTTGGGAAGACTTGGGTGGAAGTTAATGTGATCTTGCTGTAAAAAACAGAAACTTTGCGCTCACGAGTTTAGCTGTCATTTTTTACAGAAGAGTGATTTTAAGTTGATTCTTTTTCCAGAATATTAATAAACTAATTCCTCAGGTGCACCAATTTATTTCAGAATTTTTGGAGTTCCAGAAGTATACGTTTGATACAGATTACTACAGACTGTTCTGTTTTTGACAGATTCTGTTTTCTATGTGTTGTTTGCTTATTTTGATGAATCTATGAGTAGTATCGGAGGGTATGAACCATAGAGAAGTTGGAATACATTAGCTATTACACCAATATGAATTTATAATGAGGTCACAACAGTACCAAAAGTGGTGATTTATTTTCTTATACTAACGGAGCTTACGAGTTTTCTATTGAGTTTCGTGTTGTGAAGTTTTCAAGTTTTGGGTAAAGATTCAATGGACTATGGAATAAGGAGTGGCAAGAGCCTAAGCTTGGGGATGCCCAAGTCACCCCAAAGTAATATTCAAGGACAACCAAGAGCCTAAGCTTGGGGATGCCCCGGAAGGCATTCCCTCTTTCGTCTTCGTTCATCGGTAACTTTACTTGGAGCTATATTTTTATTCACCACATGATATGTGTTTCGCTTGGAGCGTCATTTTATTTTGTTAGTATTTGCTTGATGTTATTTAGAATAATGTTTTGCATCTCTATTTTCAATAAAAATGTCAAGGATAGCCTTTACCATGCTTGTTTTGCAAGTATACATGTTGCTGTTTCAAAACAGAAAGTTTATCGCTGTTACAAAAATCCCCTAGAAAAGCCAGAATATGATAAAATGTTGAAACTTTTTGCATAATAAGCTCTGATAAATTTTATACAGTGTGCTAGAATTTCATAATGTTTGGAGTTAGGAAAGTATGATGAATCTTGCATTCTTTACAGACTGTACTGTTTTGGCATATTGCTGTTATGTTTGCATTGTTTGCATATGTTTGCTTGTTTAATGATTCTATTTGAGGATAGGAGTATTAAATATGGAGAGGCATTTAGTATGCAATGTTGAATAATAATTTTAGTGATTTGTTACAGTAGAAAATGATAAGGTTTTTGCATTGGTTTATACTAACTTATCTCACGAGTTCTTGTTGAGTTTGGTGTGGATGAAGCTTTCGAGATTTAGGAAACCGTGATATGAGAGGAATTAAGGAGACACAAAAGCTCAAGCTTGGGGATTCCCAAGGCACCCCAAGATAATATTTCAAGAAGTCTCAAGCATCTAAGCTTGGGATGCCCCGGTAGGCATCCCACCTTTCTTCTTCAACAATTATCGGTTAGTATCGGTTGAGCCTAAGTTTTTGCTTCTTCACATGATGAGTGCTATCCTTGAAATGTCGTTTTATTTTGTTTTGCTTGCTGTTTGAATAATATCCCAAGATCTGAAATTCTTAAATGAGAGAGAGTCTTCAAATAGCTACATAATTATTTAACTCCTCATTGATCTTCACTTATATCTTTTTGGAGTAGTTTGTCATTTACTCGTGTGCTTCACTTATATCCTATGAGTAAGTAGTTGAATGATTTGAAAATCATAAATCTGAAATTATATATGTTTCATATGCTTATCCCATGGGGAGTAATGACTTCACATATAAGAAGTAGAGGTGGTAAATTTATTGAAGGTTAGCAAACATTGTATTGGTCACATGAACAATTCATGAAATAATATTGAAGGAAGAGAGATTTCACATATAAATATACTATCTTGGACATCTTCTATGATTGTGAACCCCATTAATATTTCAAACCTGATCAAATTAGTTGAAGTTGGACAAGGAAGACAACATAATGAGTTATGCTTGGGTATATTTGTACAGAAGTTATATTGTTATGGATCCTCTAACATGTGGTGCTTGCTATTTAGAATCCTTTGCTAGCCAAAATATCTGTACTAAGCGGGAATACTGCTTGTGCATCCAAATTCCTTGAACCAAGTTTATTCCATGAGTGTCCACCATATATACCTATATGCGGTATTTACTTGCCGTTCCAAGTAAATTTGCATGTGCCAAACTCTAAACCTTCAAATAATAATATGTTTTGTATGCCTGAATCGCTCATGTACCGACTAGGGGTTGTCAGTATCTTCCATGCTAGGTGGGTTATTCTCACGATGAGTGGACTCCGCTCATCATTCACGAGAAATTGGCTCGTAACTGGGATGCCCAGTCCTATGATCAAAAGATCAAAAACAAATTCGCAAATAATTTAAACAAACTCCCCCAGGATTGTTGATAGTTGGACGGCACCCGTTGTTTCGGACAAGCCGTGGAGTGTGATAGTTGGTGGAGGGGGAGTAAAATCTTTACCTTTCTGTTTGGGAACCGCCTATAATGTATCTAGTATGGAAGATATTGGGAACTCTTGGTCGTTATGTTGACAATGAAAGCATACCTCTCAAAATTATTTTCATCTCTGTTGTAGCTTCGAGATCTGGCACCTCTGCAAATCCTTGCTTCCCTCTACGAAGGGCCTATCTTTTACTTTTATGCAAGAGTCAATAGTATTCCTTCTCATTCCAACCTACCTTTTAGTTGGCAAGCATCATGTGGTGGAGAAAGATCTAAGAATATATGGTCATTGAAATATATTCTATCATGAATTATTATTGTTGACAATTATCTATATGATAAATGAGTTGGGAGGGGAAACATTAAGCCCCTATATTTCTCTGTGTTCGATGGATGCTATTTGTTCTAAAAATATGCTTTGAGTGGTAGCAATCATGGAAGACTATATGATAGTTGAGTATGTGGGATTTGCTAAATCAAAGCTCTTACATAGACCCTTCCTGAAAATAAGATGAATTGCAATTGTTTGATGACTGAGAACTGTTTGTTAGTTTTCAAGAAAGTTTATGATCTATACTTTAACATGTGAATACCTTGTTACTTGATCATGAGAAGCTTTATGTTATGAGCTACTGTTATGACATATAATGATGCTAGAAAAGGTGATTGAAATTATCATTGATCAAACTTGTCCACCTGCTAGCATTCACACTTCATAAATTATTTCTTTTATCATTTACCTACTCGAGCACGAGCAGGAATTAAGCTTGGGGATGCTGATACGTCTCCAACATATCTATAATTTATGAAGTATTCATGCTATTATATTATCCTTCTAGGATGTTTCATATGCATTTATATGCTATTTTATATGATTTTTCGGACTAACCTATTAACCAGGAGCCCAGTGCCAGTTTCTGTTTTTTTCCTTGTTTTTGAGTATCGCAGAAAAGGAAAACCAAACGGAGTCCAATTGACCTGAAACTTGACGGAGCTTATTTTTGGACCAGAAGAAGGCCATGGAGTAAAAGAGTTGGGCCAGAAGAGTCCCGGGCTGCCCATGAGAGTGGGAGGCGCGCCCACCCCCTGGGCGCGCCCCCTACCTCGTGGACAGCCCGGAGACCCCCTGACTTGTTCCCAACGCCAAAACCTCTTATATATACGGAAACCCACAGAACATAACCTAGATCGGGAGTTCCGCCGCTGCAAGCCTCTATAGCCACCGAAAACCAATCTAGACCCGTTCCGGCACCCTGACGGAGGGGGGAATCCCTCTCCGGTGGCCATCTTCATCATCCCGGCGCTCTCCATGATGAGGAGGGAGTAGTTCACCCTCGGGGCTGAGGGTATGTACCAGTAGCTATGTGTTTGATCTCTCTCTCTCGTGTTCTTGAGGTGGTATGATCTTGATGTATCGCGAGCTTTGCTATTATAGTTGGATCTTATGATGTTTCTCCCCTCTACTCTGTTGTAATGGATTGAGTTTTCCCTTTGAAGTTATCTTATCGGATTGAGTCTTTATGGATATGAGAACACTTGATGTATGTCTTGCATGTGCTTATCTGTGGTGACAATGGGATATTCACGTTATCTACTTGATATATGTTTTGGTGATCAACTTGCGGGTTCCGTAACATTGTGAACTTATGCATAGGGGTTGGCACACGTTTTCGTCTTGACTCTCCGGTAGAAACTTTGGGGCACTCTTTGAGGTTCTATGTGTTGGTTGAATAGATCAATCTGAGATTGTGTGGTGCATATCATATAATCATACCCACGGATACTTGAGGTGACATTGGAGTATCTAGGTAACATTAGGGTTTTGATTGATTTGTGTCTTAAGGTGTTATTCTAGTACGAACTCTAGGATAGATCGAACGGAAAGAATAGCTTCGTGTTATTTTACTACGGACTCTTGAATAGATTGATCGGAAAGGATAACTTTGAGGTGGTTTCGTACCCTGCAATAATCTCTTCGTTTGTTCTCCGCTATTAGTGACTTTGGAGTGACTCTTTGTTGCATGTTGAGGGATAGTTATATGATCCAATTATGTTATTATTGTTGAGACAACTTGCACTAGTGAAAGTATGAACCCTAAGCCTTGTTTCCTAGCATTGCAATACCGTTTACGCTCACTTTTATCATTAGTTACCTTGTTGTTTTTATATTTTTATATTACAAAAACCTATATCTACCATCCATATTGCACTTGTATCACCATCTCTTCGCCGAACTAGTGCACCTATACAATTTACCATTGTATTGGGTGTGTTGGGGACACAAGAGACTCTTTGTTATTTGGTTGCAGGGTTGCTTGAGAGAGACCATCTTCATCCTACGCCTCCCACGGATTGATAACCTTAGGTCATCCACTTGAGGGAAATTTTCTACTGTCCTACAAACCTCTGCACTTGGAGGCCCAACAACGTCTAGAAGAAGAAGGTTGCATAGTAGACATCAAGAAGCACCGTGCTGCTATTGGATATACTCTTGATGATCTTAAGGGCATTAGTCCCACTCTATGCCAGCACAAAATAAAATTGGAGAAAGACGCTAAACCGGTTGTTGATCACCAACGACGGTTAAATCCTAAGATGAAAGAAGTGGTAAGAAATGAAATACTAAAGCTTCTGGAGGCAGGTATAATTTATCCCGTTGCTGATAGTCAGTGGGTAAGTCATGTCCATTGTGTCCCTGAGAAGGGAGGTATTACTGTTGTTCATAGTGATAAAGATGAATTGATCCCACAAAGAATTGTCACAGGTTATAGAATGGTAATTTATTTCCGCAAAGTAAATAAAGCTACTAGAAAAGATCATTACCCTTTACCTTTTATTGATCAAATGCTAGAAAGATTATCTAAACATACATATTTTTGCTTTCTAGATGGTTATTCTGGTTTCTCTCAAAAACTCGTGTCTAAAGAGGATCAGGATAAGACCACTTTTACCTGCCCTTTTGGTACCTTTGCTTATAGACGTATGCCTTTTGGTTTATGTAATGCACCTGCTACCTTTTAAAGATGTATGACTGCTATATTCTCTGACTTTTGTGAAAAGATTGTGGAGGTTTTCATGGATGATTTCTCCGTGTATGGAACTTCTTTTGATGATTGCTTAAGCAACCTTGATCGAGTCTTGCAGAGATGTGAAGAAACTAATCTTGTCTTGAATTGGGAGAAGTGCCACTTTATGGTTAATGAAGGTATTGTCTTGCGGCATAAAATTTCGGAAAGAGGTATTGAAGTTGATAAAGCTAAAGTTGATGCTATTGAAAAGATGCCGTGTCCTAAGGACATTAAAGGTATAAGAAGTTTCCTTGGTCATGCCGGTTTTTATAGGAGCTTCATTAAAGACTTCTCTAAAATTTCTAGGCCTCTGACTAATCTCTTACAAAAAGATGTTCCTTTTGTCTTTGATGATGATTGTGTAGAAGCATTTGAAATACTTAAGAAAGCCTGGATTTCTGCACCTATTGTTCAGCCACCTCATTGGAATTTACCCTTTGAAATTATGTGTGATGCTAGTGATTATGCTATAGGTGTTGTTCTAGACAAAGAGTTGACAAGAAATTAAATGTTATCCAATATGCTAGTGAAACTCTAGACAGTGCCCAGAGAAATTATGCTACTACTAAAAAAGAATTTTTAGCAGTTGTATTTGCTTGTGATAAGTTCAGACCTTATATTGTTGATTCCAAAGTAACTGTTCACATTGATCATGCTGCTATTAAATACCTTATGGAAAAGAAAGATGCTAAACCTAGACTTATTAGATGGGTTCTCTTGCTACAAGAATTTGATTTGCATATTATTGATAGGAAGGGAGCTGAGAACCCCGTTGCAGACAACTTATCTAGGTTAGAGAATGTTCTTGATAACCCACGACCTATAGATGATAGCTTCCCTGATGAACAATTAGCTGTCATAAATGCTTCTCGTACTGCTCCATGGTATGCTGATTATGCTAATTACATTGTTGCTAAATTTATACCACCTAGTTTCACATACCAGCAAAAGAAAAAGTTTTTCTATGATTTAAGACATTACTTCTTGGATGACCCACACCTTTATAAAGAAGGGGTAGATGGTGTTATTAGACGTTGTGTACCTGTGCATGAACAGGAACAGATCCTACGCAAGTGTCACTTCAAGGCTTATGGAGGACACCACGCTGGAGATAGAACTGCACATATGGTATTGCAATCTGGTTTTTATTGGCCTAGTCTTTTCAAAGATGCCCGTAAGTTTGTCTTGTCTTGCGATGAATGTTAAAGAATTGATAATATTAGTAGACGTCAAGAAATGCCCATGAACTATTCACTTGTTATTGAACCATTTGATGTTTGGGGCTTTGATTATATGGGACCGTTTCCTTCCTCTAATGGGTATACACATATTTTAGTTGTTGTTGATTACGTTACTAAGTGGGTAGAAGCTATTCCAACTAGTAGTGCTGACCATAACACTTCTATTAAGATGCTTAAAGAAGTTATTTTTACGAGGCTTGGAGCCCTAGATACTTAATGACTGATGGTGGTTCACATTTTATTCATGGTGCTTTTCGTAAAATGCTTGCTAAGTATGATGTTAATCATAGAATTGTATCTCCATACCACCCACAGTCTAGTGTTCAAGTAGAACTGAGTAATAGAGAAATTAAATTAATTTTCCAAAAGACTGTTAATAGATCTAGGAAGAATTGGTCCAAGAAACTTGATGATGCATTATGGGCCTATCGAACTGCATATAAAAATCCTATGGGTATGTCTCCGTATAAAATGGTTTATGGAAAAGCATGTCACTTACCTCTCGAACTAGAACATAAGGCATATTGGGCCATTAAAGAGCTCAATTATGATTTCAAACTTGCCGGTGATAAGAGACAATTTGACATTAGCTCACTTGATGAGTGGAGAACCCAGGCCTATGAGAATGCCAAACTTTTTAAAGAAAAAGTTAAAAGATGGCATGACAAAAGGATACAAAAGCATGAGTTTAATGTAGGTGATTATGTTTTATTATACAACTCCCGTTTAAGATTTTTTGCAGGAAAACTCCTCTCTAAATGGGAAGGTCCGTACGTTATCGAGGAGGTCTAACGTTTCGGTGCCATAAAAATTAACAACTTCGAAGGCACAAATCCGAAGGTGGTGAACGGTCAAAGAATCAAACATTATATCTCAGGTAATCCCATAAATGTTGAAACCAATGTTATTGAAACCATAACCCCGGAGGAGTACATAAGGGACACTTTCCAGAATGTTTCAGACTCCGAAAAGGAATAGGTATGTGGTACGGTAAGTAAACCGACTCCAAAATAGTTCTAATAGCAATGTTTTCTGTTTTGGAATATTTAACAAAATAGGAAAATAAGAAGTAGTCTGGGAAGGACACGAGGCATCCACGAGGGTGGAGGGTGCGCCCTACCCCCCTGAGCGCCCCCTGCCTCGTGGGCACCTCGTGTGCCCTCCGGACTTCGTTTTCTTGCACGATACTTCTTTTGGTCGGTAAAAATTCATTATATAATCTCCCGAACGTTTTGACCACCGCACCATGACACAACCCTCTATTTTTGTTTTGAGTTGTTTCTGCCGCAGATTAGAGCAAGATGTCTTCTCAAGAGTCAGTCGGGGAGAGTTGGGTATATCATCCGACACCGGGTCCAGGAGCAAACAGCGATGCCTATCACTTTGGGCCATCAACTGAGGAGGAGTGGAGGCCGACTTGAAAAGGATAGATGCCATGGAGGAAGATCAAGAAGTTGCCTCTCGTCTCCAAGCCAGATTCACGATGGAGGAACTTCAGAGCTCAGCAATTCCCAACTCGGTTATCCCACCCAATGCTCGATTTCTTTCTTATGAAAATATGAAGAAGAGTGTTACTTGTTCTCCCGCAGCTATGCTACATCCATGGGTGGAAGGATCTTTAGCCGTCACGGATAAGCTCTGTAAGGAAATAATGGATCTCAAGCAGCAAGTCAATAAGCTCGAGGAAGAGAATCATATCCTAAGAGGCATCATCGCCAAGAATATCACATCATCATCACCTCCGAAGAAAGAGACATAAACACATGGGTATGGGCACTCCCCTTGGCAACTGCCAAGCTTGGGGGAGGTGCCCCGTTATCGTGTCACCATCACACTTCTATCTTTACCGTTTTTCTTAGTTCGATCCTTTTGGTAATATCCTTATCTAGTAGAATAAAGTTTTTTTAGTATGATCTAGTTTTGAGTTTTGCTTTATGATTCCTCTATGTAATCGAGTCCGTGAGCTATATATAATAAAGATTAGTCTTGAGTCGAGGGCTTGGTTATCTTGCTATGATCTTGAGGGAATAAAAGAAAAAGAAAAGAATAAAATGAAATAAAAAGATCATATTGATCTTATGGAGAGTAATGACTTCACATATAAAGAGTATGATGAATAAAAGTTGTTGAGAGTTGACAAATATTGTTTTGGTCATCGTTGCAATTAATAGGAACTAATAAAGAAAGAGAGGTTTTCACATATCAATATACTATCTTGGACATCTTTTATGATTGTGAGCACTCATTAAAATATGACATGCTAAAAAGTTGATGTTGGACAAGGAAGACAACGTAATGTGTTATGTTTTCTCATATCCGAAATAAATTATATTGTCATGGATCATCCAACATGTTGAGCTTGCCTTTCCCCCTCATTCTTGCCAAATTCTTTGCACCAAGTAGAGATACTACTTGTGCTTCCAAATATCCTTAAACCCAGTTTGGCCATGAGAGTCCACCATACCTACCTATGGATTGAGTAAGATCCTTCAAGTACGTTGTCATGGTTGCAAGCAATAAAAATTGCTCTCTAAATATGTATGATCTATTAGTGTGGAGAAAATAAGCTTTATACGAGTTTGTGATATGGAAGAAATAAAAGCGACGGACTGCATAATAAAGGTCCCTATCACAAGTGGCAATACAAAGTGACGTTCTTTTGCATTAAGATTTTGTGCATCCAACCATAGAAGCATATGACAACCTCTGCTTCCTTCTGCGAAGGGCCTATCTTTTATTTTTGTCTTATACCTTATACAAGAGTCATGGTGATCTTCACCTTTCCTTTTTTACACTTTATCCTTTGGCAAGCACTATGTGTTGGAAAGATCTT
>NC_057802.1:568313488-568314238 GCF_018294505.1 Triticum aestivum
ATTGGATGTGGGTTTTCATAAAGCATTATTCTTAACGTTACCCTTGAGGTAAAAGGTTGGGAGGCAAAACTATAAGCCCCTATCTTTCTCTGTGTCCGATTAAAACTTCATACCCATAAGTATTGCGTGAGTGTTAGCAATTGTGAAAGACTAAATGATAGTTGAGTATGTGGACTTGCTGAAAAGCTCTTATATTGACTCTTTTCGATGTTATGATTGATTGCAATTGCTTCAATGACTGAGATTATAGTTTGTTAGTTTTCAATGAAGTTTCTGATTCATACTTTACACTGTGAATAGATTGTTACTTTAGCATAAGAAATCATATGAAAATATATATATGTTGCTTTTTTAAGAATGATCATGATGCCCTCATGTCTGTATTTTATTTTATCGACACCTTTTATCTCTAAACATGTGGACATATTTTTCAATATCGGCTTCCGCTTGAGGACAAGCGAGGTCTAAGCTTGGGGGAGTTGATACGTCCATTTTGCATCATGCTTTTATATCGATATTTATTGCATTATGGGCTCTTATTACACATTATGTCACAATACTTATGCCTTTTCTCTCTTATTTTACAAGGTTTACATGAAGAGGGAGAATGCCGGCAGCCGGAGTTCTGGGCTGGAAAAGGAGCAAATATTAGAGACCTATTCTACACAACTCCAAAAGTGTTGAAACTTCACGAAAGTAAGTTTTGGAATATATTAAAAATATTGGGCGAAGAAAGCACCAGAGGGGGGC
>NC_057802.1:568314362-568328510 GCF_018294505.1 Triticum aestivum
TGGTATAAGGTGTCTTTTGCGCTGAAAAAATAAGAAGGAAGCTTTCGGGATCAAGCGCCGCCGTCTCGAGGCGGAACCAATCTAGGGCTCTGGTGGAGCTGTTCTGCCGGGGAAACATCCCTCCGGGAGGGGGAAATCGTCACCATCATCATCACCATCGATCCTCTCGGCGGGAGGGGGTCAATCTCCATCAACATCTTCACCAGCACCATCTCCTCTCAAACCCTAGTTCATCTCTTGTATCCGATCTTTGTCTCAAAACCTCAGATTGGTATCTGTGGGTTGCCAGTAGTGTTGATTACTCCTTGTAGTTGATGCTAGTTGGTTTATTCGGTATAAGATCATATGTTCAGATCCTTTATGCATATTAATACCCCTCTGATTATGAACATGAATATGATTTGTGAGTAGTTACGTTTGTTCCTGAGGACATGGGACAAGTCTTGTTATAAGTAGTCATGTGAATTTGGTATTCGTTCGATATTTTGATAAGATGTATGTTGTCTTTCCTCTAGTGGTGTTATGTGAACGTCGACTACATGACACTTCACCATTATTTGGGCCTAGGGGAAGGCATTGGGAAGTAATAAGTAGATGATGGGTTGCTAGAGTGACAGAAGCTTAAACCCTAGTTTATGCGTTGCTTCGTAAGGGGCTGATTTGGATCCACATGTTTCATTCTATGGTTAGGTTTACCTTAATTCTTCTTTCGTAGTTGCGGATGCTTGCGAGAGGGGTTAATCATAAATGGGATGCTTGTCCAAGGAAGGGAAGTACCCAAGCACCGGTCCACCCACATATCAAATTATCAAAGTAACGAAAGCGAATCATATGAGCATGATGAAAACTAGCTTGTCGGTAATTCCCATGTGTCCTCGGGAGCGCTTTCCTTTATATAAGAGTTTTTCCAGGCTTGTCCTTTGCTACAAAAAGGATTGGGCCACCTTGCTGCACCTTGTTTACTTTTGTTACTTGGTACCCGTTACGAATTACCTTATCACAAAACTATATATTACCGATAATTTCAGTGCTTGCCGAGAATACCTTACTGAAAACCGCTTGTCATTTCCTTCTGCTCCTCGTTGGGTTCGACACTCTTACTTATCGAAAGGACTACGATAGATCCCCTATACTTGTGGGTCATCACACATGCTCCAGTGCATATAAACTTGTTGAAAAATCAAATATGTGTCCTTGGTTGCATGCTTAGGTCCCATGCAAGAAATGGGAATGAATTTCAAACACCCTGTCACCGTCACTCGGCCGCAAACATTGAGATACATGGTTTTTAAATTCTAGTAAATCCAGAACTGTCTGAAATTCATGAAACTTGGCATGCTATCATGGAGCGGCATCGACATGCCGTGGTAAAAAATTTGTCCCATTTGGGGCAACTTTGGGTATAAGCTTCTCACAAACCATAGCTTCTCACAACAAGCGTGATGGTTTCGGTAGGGAACGTGCCACCTTTGGGGACGAAACGATATCCGTTGCCTCTTATCGCTTTCAAAAATTTCTAGTGTCAACATAGAACAACAGGAGTGTTGTGTTTACTTTTGGATTTTTTCGGGATTCGTTTGGACATTTTTATACATTAACTTGGTTTCCCAGGCATTTTACGCGCATAATTCAAATTTGAACTACATGCACATGCTCCAGTGCATATAAACTAGTTGAAAAATAAAATATGTGTCCTTGGTTGCATGCTTAGGTCCCATGCAAGAAATGGGAATGAATTTCAAACACCCTGCCACCGTCACTCGGCCGCAAATAATGAGATACATGGTTTTTAAATTCTAGTAAATCCAAAACTCGTCTGAAATTCATGAAACTTGGCATGTTATCATGGAGCGGCATCAACATGCCGTGGTAAAAAATTTGTCCCATTTGGGGCAGGTTTGGGTATAAGTTTCTCACAAACCTTAGCTTCTCACAACAAGCGTGATGGTTTCGGTAGGGAACGTGCCACCTTTGGGGACGAAACGATATCCGTTGCCTCTTATTGCTTTCAAAAAATTTCTAGTGTCAACATAGAACAACGGGAGTGTTGTGCTTACTTTTGGATATTTTTTAGGGTTCGTTTGGACATTTCTATACATTAACTAGGTTTTTCTAGGCATTTCATGTGCATAATTCAAATTTGAACTACATGCACAAGCTCTAGTGCCTATAAATTGGTTGAAAAATCATATTTGTTTCCTTCGGGGCATGCTTAGGTCCCATGCAAGAAATGGGAATCAATTTCAAACACCAGGGCACTGTTGATTGCCAGCAAAACGTTGAGATACTTTGTTTTTAAATTCTAGTAAATCCAAAACTCGTCTGAAATTCATCCTACACATTTTAGTTAGAACACCCGTATGCAAACCGACAGCTTCCCCAGGAAGCCAAGGGAAAATGTGCCGAGCAGAATTTCTGCAGCTCTTGATCGCAAACGTTTTAGATAGAACACCTATATGCAAAGTGAGAGCTATGGTCTTCCCCCTTAAGTCGAGGGAAATTCCGTAGCGCAGGATTTGTGCATCCTTTCAACGCAAACGGTTGTTTTGGATGACCCGTGTGTGACCACGTACAAACAATTTGGTAAGATTTGCATCTGTCATATTGGGTATGTTGCCATTTGTCAAACTGGAAAGATTTACATTTGTTGATCTAGTAACGTTGCCATTTGTCAATCCTTGTAACACTGCGATTTGTCAAAATATGCAGCTAGAAATCAGTAGCACTATCTAATTTTTGCATCTAAAATTCAGTAATTAAGCATAGATTTCATTCATAGATTAAGCAGTCGTTCTTAATTTATACAAACAGTTCAACTCGACAGCTAAAACCGACCAAACTTCTCCCCAATTGTTGCCAACCACGTACTGAAATAGCTAGTTCAACTATATATACTAGTTAATTTTAGGTATGTTGTACAGTTCGACCACACATCTATTTTCAGATGAACTGAACAAAATAGCCCCTAAATACTACTACTACCACGGAGGGGCTTTGTGCTACTTCTGGCAGCCTCTCCTCTGCCGAGCACGCTCAGTAAGAGGCAGAGGAGGAGGGGGAGCCTACCGACGAGATGGACATATGCAATACGGTGTCTGCCACTGCTGCACGTTCAGCGACGCTCGCCAGCTCGAATGCCCACTGCCGCTCCAGACGATCCCTCTCGAAGCGGCCGGACTGCTCGTAGATCTCCTTATTCCTCGCCTCTGCGTCGGCATGTGCTACAGCCATGGCTGCGGTAAGGCTCTTTGCGTGCTCAACGAGACGCTCCTCCTTCTCCCGCGGGAACTCGATGTAGCGCGCAAGGTCGCTGACGCACGTGCGGGCCTCCACCTCCGCCTCCCGCCTTCGGGCCGCAGTGGCGGAGCGGGTGATAATCCCGGCGGTCGACAGTGGGCTGGCGGCCACGACGGCCAACGATGGGGTGGCGGCCACGACCACCACCTCCCACCTTCGGGCCGCGGCGGCGGAGCGCGAGATGGCCCTGGCTTTCGACGGTGGTGTGGAGGCAACAGCGGTCGGCAACAGCTGCCGATGGGTAGCGGCGGTGGAGCATGTGCTGGGTGTTCCGCGCACACCCAACAGGGACGCCACACGCACTACACTACGCCGGGGACTGCGCCGCCGCTGCGGTGTAGCCTCCCAGCTGGAGCTGTCCTCTGATGATGGCGGAGTGGCTGAGCGATGACGACGGACCGATGCCATTGTCTATTGTGGGAGAAGCATACGACATAAGCTACAGGGAGGGAGGGGAAAATGCGACGCGGGACTCGCCGGCCGTAAGGGTTTTTATAGCAGGCCGGTAAGCATTGGGATTTTGGGGGATTTCACCGAGTCGGGCGGGAAGCTTGCGCGGGAACCTGCGAGGTTGCGCGGGAACGGGCTGACTAACGATTCATTGGCACCACCGTTTGGCCAAAAGAACACCCCCGTGCGCTGCGCAAGCTTGTGCTGTAAGCCGTCTGCGGCAGTGGTGTGACAAGACGTGCGAGAGGAGGACGAAAGGACACGTACACATACGGTTAATAAAAAAACGTTTGCGATTTAATTACCTACTATACCCCCGTCCTGGTGTATAAGTAGGATTTAACTAATAAAATATGAATGCATGTCGCCAAATATTATATCGTTGGAGTCGTATTTGAACATAGTTTCCAGGTATACAATTTTTGTAACATGCATTAACACTTTTTTGGTTAAATTTAAGGTTATATACCAGCAAGCGTTTGCCCACGTATCGCACACGCAATTCTAATCTGATTCGTGCTTGATGTCTCCGACATCGCTTGCACAGTTCGTCTTATTTGTCACGTATCACTGTGTCGGCATCTAATCGCGTCCTTCGGCAAGCTCTGCTCGCCGTTAGGTGCCGCGGCGCGCTCTGTCGCGTCCGTTGGCGCGCTCTGCTTTCGTCTGTCGGCGCGCTCGGCTTGTGTACAGCTTTTCCTTGCGTGTTCAACTGCTATATGCATATATATATATATATGCTTGCTCGCCGTTGAGGCGACCGCGGAGCGCTCTGCTCACGTCCCTCCACGCGCGCTCTGCCAGCGGTTGGGCATGCGCATGATCACGTCGGGGGGCCCATATGCATGCGGTTGCGCCGCGCGCGTTGCCATGCGATGCAGTTACGTGCGGCACGATGGAGTTACGCGCTGCAAATTAGAACTGCCATCAGGGCCGGTGGATCCGGCTTCCCCTTTAATTCCCGCGGCCATTATAACCTTAGTCTCTTCAACCTTTGGATCGCGCCCCACAACACAACAAGCACACCCACGATGACACATAGAGAGGGGATGTCCAGCGGCTCCAATGGAGTTCGGCGAGCATAGAGTGGAGACCCACGCAAGGGAGACGGATCTCTCGGTGGTGTACACCATTGACCCGGCCGTGGTGGACGACTACATCAACAGTGTTGAGCAGTTGCTTGCTCGAGACAAGTACAAGGTGGTCGGCATCGACCTCCAGTACACCGTCGGTCGTCCCGGCATAGATCAGAAGGTTGCCGCCGCCCAGTTGTGTGTGCGCCATCATGTCCTCATCTACCACTACTACATGGCCACAGAGCCTTGCGACCGTTTCAACAGGTTTGTCAACAGCACCGACTACAAGTTCGCCACGGTGGAAACCATGGACGATGTAAAAGCATTCAGTGTTACGGGCTTGGCCTGCAAGAACCTTGTCGAAATCCGTGACCACTACAGGGTCTGGGGCAGCACGAAGAAGGACTCCCTGGTCGAACTCGCCTCGGCCATCATCCACCCCTACTACAAAAAGATGAAGCGAGATGCCCAGAGAACAAGTCCCCTATCCTGGCACAGGGTCTGGATGCGGCAATTGGATGAACCTCACCTCAGGTTCGCTCAGGTTCGCGGCCAAGGGCGTGTACACATGCTACGAGATGCACATGCGGATCATTGACATGAGGAAGTGCCTCGTTACCCAAATCGACGAGCCCGGATCGAGCCATAAGTAGAGCAAGCGTCACAAGAAGTAGATGATGATCAGATGATCGTTTATGCTAGTTAATCATGCATGTAATATATAGTTTACTTTATTGGTGTGTGGAAATATCATGTGTGTAATAGTTTACTTTGGTGTGTGCAAATGCCATGGTTGTAGTAGCCACCTATGTAAGTGGATGTTTAATTTGGTTATGCAAGCATGTCCTTATAAGTGTGTGTGTGTATGTATGTATATATATATATATATATATATATATATATATATATATATATATATATATTTGTTCTCTATGCAATCCCATCGCACAACACACACGTCTTATTAGCAGCAACCGTCTGTGTTATTACCGGTCTTCACACACATTTCTAATTACAGACCTGTTTGCCGCGTATCACACACATCTTTTTAAGTTGAACCATTTCTGTTCTCATGTCTCAACGCAAATAGTTCATCCGAGTGAACCGCATGCCGTATATCGCACACACCTTGATCTGGCTAGCCGTTTCTTTTGTGTTGCCTAATCACAAACATGTCATTCGAGTGAACCGTATGCTGTATATCGCACACACCTCCATCTGGCTGCCCATTTCTTTTGTTCCTCCTCATCGCAAACGGTTAATTGAACTGAACCGTATGCCCTGCATCGCACACGCAACTAAAATCTAAACCATGTTTGATGCATCCCCCATCGCAAATGTTTTGCACCTTTTTTGACGGGTTTTTTACACCACTGTTTGCGATTATGGCATCGCACACAGTTTCGTCGAAGGGTCTCTGATCGTAGTGTCACGTTAGCAGCATCCTGCAGTAGTGTATCTATGTTGTAGATCAATAGCTTGCGATGTAGCTCCCCGTTTATTTTTTATATGTTCCTAGAGAAAAATAAGTCGAGAGATGATAGTAGCAATGATGCGGACTGGGTCTGTGATCTGAGGATTATCCTCATTGCTACACAGAAGAATTATGTCCTTGATGCACCGCTAGATGACGGACCTATTGCAGGAGCAGATGCAGACGTTATGAACATTTGGCAAGCTCGGTATGATGACTACTTCATAGTTTTGTGCGCCATGCTTTACGGCTTAGAACCGGGACTTCAAAAACGTTTTGAACGCCACAGAGCATATAAGATGTTCCAAGAGCTGAAATTGGTATTTCAGACTCATGCCCGAGTCGAGAGGTATGATACCTCTGACAAGTACTTTACCTACAAGATGGACGAGAATAGCTCAACCAGTGAGCATGTGCTCAAAATGTCTGAGTACTACAATCGCTTGAATCAAGTGGGAGTTAATCTTCCAGATAAGATAGTGATTGATAGATTTCTCTAGTCACTATCACCAAGTTACTGGAACTTTGTGATGAACTATAATATGCAAGGGATGACGAAAACGATTCCTGAGCTCTTTGCGATGCTAAAATCGGCGAAGGTAGAAATCAAGAAAAAGCATCAAGTGTTGATGGTTAACAAGACCACTAGTTTCAAGAAAAGGGGCAAAGGAAAAGAAAGGGAACTTCAAGAATGAATGGCAAGCAAGTTGCCACTCCCGTGAAGAAACCCAAAGCTAGACCTAAGCCTGAAACTGAGTGCTTCTACTGCAAAGGGAATGGTCACTGGAAGCGGAACTACTCCAAGTACTTGGCGGATAAGAAGGATGGCAAAGTGTGAACAAAGGTATATTTGATATACATGTTATTGATGTGTACTTTACTAGTGTTTATAGCAACCCCTCGGTATTTGATACTGGTTCAGTTGCTAAGAGTAGTAACTCGAAACAGGAGTTGCAAAATAAACGGAGACTAGTTAAGGGCAAGGTGACGATGTGTGTTGGAAGTGATTCCAAGGTTGATAAGATCACCATCGCACACTCCCTTTACCTTCGGGATTAGTGTTGAACCTAAAATAAATGTTATTTGGTGTTTGCGTTGAGCATGAATATGATTGGATCATGTTTATTGCGATACGGTTATTCATTTAAGTCGGAGAATAATTGTTGTTCTGTTTACATGAATAAAACCTTCTATGGTCATACACTCAATGTTAATGGTTTATTGAATCTCGGTCGTAGTGATACACATATTCATAATATTGATGCCAAAAGATGCAAAGTTGATAATGATAGTGCAACATATTTGTGGCAATGCCGTTTAGGTCATATTGGTGTAAAGCGCATGAAGAAACTCCATGCAGATGGATTTTTGGAATCACTTGATTATGAATCATTTTATACTTGCGAACCATGCCTCATGGGCAAGATGACTAAAACTCTGTTCTCCGAAACAATGGAGCAAGCCACTGACTTATTGGAAATAATACATACTGATGTATGCAGTCCGATGAGTGTTAAGGCTCACGGCGGGTATCGTTATTTTCTAACCTTCACAGATGATTTGAGCGGATATGGGTATATCTACTTAATGAAACACAAGTCTGAAACATTTGAAAAGTTCAAAGAATTTCAGAGTGGAGTGGAGAATCATCGTAACAAGAAAATAAAGTTTCTACGATCTGAATGCGGAGGTGAATATTTGAGTTATGAGTTTCGGCCTTCATCTAGAACAATGTGGAATAAGTTTCACAACTCACGCCACCTGGAAAACCACAGTGTAATGGTGTGTCCAAACATCGTAACTGTACTTTATTGGATATGGTGCGATCTATGATGTCTCTTACCGATTTACCACTGACGTTTTGGGGTTATGCATTAGAGACAACTGCATTCACGTTAAATAGGGCACCATCTAAATCCGTTGAGACGACACCATATGGTTTGGCAAGAAACCTAAGCTGTCGTTTCTTAAAGTTTGGGGCTGCGATACTTATGTGAAAAAGCTTCAACCTGATAAGCTCGAACCCAAATCGTAGAAACGTGTCTTCATAGGATACCCAAAGGAGACTGTTGGGTACACATTCTATCACAGATCCGAAGCCAAGATATTCGTTGCTAAGAATGGATCCTTTCTAGAGAAGGAGTTTCTCTCGAAAGAAGTGAGTGGGAGGAAAGTAGAACTTGATGAGGTAATTGTACCTGCTGCCGAATTGGAAAGTAGTTCATCACGGAAATCAGCTCCAGTGATTCCTACACCAATTAGTGAGGAAGCTAATGATGACACTACAAAAAAAATACACTTCCATGATGATATGTGTTTGTCACAGTAGGTCGCGTTTTCTGTCATGCATGTACATCCATGACAAATTTATGACAGAATCAAGATAGTCATACCTGTGTTGTCGTAGAAGTGTTCCATGACATTGCCAAAATTATCATCACGGAAGTGTCCACTTCCATGACGATAAATCGCGCGTCACAGAAGTGCTTTCGTCAAGGGTGACCGACACGTGGCATCCACCGTAACGGAACGCCGTTAAGCTATCGGGTCGGGTTTTGGATCCGATAACCCGTTAACAGCCCCGACCAATGGGGATTTTCCACGTGTAAAATCATCATTGGCTGGAGGAAACACGTGTCGGCTCACCGTTGGGACGGATGTCATCCGCTCATTGGACCGAAGGCGCCTATGATATGGCAACACGTGGCACGGCCCAAGAGAGGCCCATTCCTGTGAAAAGGCCGGCCCGTTTGACTTGGTCAAAAGGTGGCGGGCCAGCCCACGGAAAGCCTGTTAACGGCCTATTCGCATATAGCCCATTTACAGCCCGCTAACCCAGGGCCCGTTACGCCCTATCCGAATTAGGCCCAGTAGCGTCATCTGGGCCGTCCAATATGATTCAGCCCGTTTTAACTTCCGGCCCATGTGTGGCCCATGACTTCTTTCGGCCCATATGAGGACCTTTGTAACTTTTGGCCCATTAACGGCCCGTGGTGAAACTGGCCCGTAATGAACAGTGTATCACTTTATACCCATTAACGACCCGTTATTCCATTGGGCCGTTTCCAGCCCAAGTTATCTTTCGGCCTTCTCAGGGCCCATTGATTCTTGGGCTCATTTGCAGCATTCGGTTACATACGGCCCGTTACTGTCATTTTCTGCTTGTGGGCCAAATTCAGCCCGTTGTTACAGTCGGCCCGTTTGCGGACCGTTAATACGTTGGGCCGTTTTCATGTCAAAAAACCCGTTGGGTTGTTTTCATAGAGTTATCAAATACGGCCTATTAACGGCCCGTTATGGTCCACGAATAGTACGGCCCATGATTGGCGAAATGATGATACGCCCCATAGAAGGCCCATGGATCCTACGGCCCGTATGAGGCCCATGGATAGTATGGCCCGTAGAAGGCCCATGGATCGTATGGCCCGTAGAAGGCCCATGGACCCTACGGCCGTAGAAGGCCCATGGACCCTAAGGCCCGTATTGAAGGCCGATGGATCCTACGGCCGGACGAAGGCCCATGGATCATACGGCCTGCAGGAGGCCCATGGTTACAACAGTCCATGTGTTGCCATGATTATTTTGGCCTACTTACCAAAAATAGGCTATTGTGGCCACTAGAAAAAACAGAAAAAGAACTGCAGTGACTACAAGCAAACAACTAAAAAGACAATAAGGAAATAAATAAGCAAGCAATTAACGCTAGCCTATTACCGCTATTACACATATTACATCCACTGGGCATCAAAGTTCGCCACCAGTGCAAATATAGGGAACAAAGCAGCACATTACATACACTGGCCGCCAAAATTGGCCACCAGTGCAAATAAACGTGGCAGCAAAACAAGAGCATAACTGAAACAACTTCAGAAGAGCTCAAGAAACATTATCCTGGGTATCCACCATGCTGGCAATAAGCTTAGCAAGCTGATTTGCTTTGTCCTGTTTGGCGCTAAAATCCTCCAACGCTTGTTGTTGCACCAGAAAGTATGCATCTGAATGCTCCAGGGACTTCCGCAGTCCTTCCGCTTCTTGTCGCAGCACAGCTGATCGATGTCTTTCAGCTTGTAGTTGAGACTCAAGAAACCGAACTGATTCAGACAGTGAGTTCGAATAGCTTGTGCAAGCGGTAGTGGCCAGTAACTCGAACACTAAACCAAGACAGGACTTTGGGGTTGTCTCGCTGTCTTCAAGATAGTCTTCCTTAGCTGTTTTATCAGCTTTGTTGGAGACCAACAAGGATGTGTCACTATCCTGAAACTTATCTGCATTACTTCCTTTAACATTGCTTAATAAGGCACTCTTCCCCAATATTCTGCCAGCATTCTAAAAGAAGAAACAAGCAGACACATAACAAGTTTAGCATGTACTAGTATATGAAACTCATTTCGGTGAACCAGTTCATTAGTAAGGTGGACAGGATTAAACTACCAAGTCTTCTATTGCCAAGTACTAGTACATAATAAACGCATCAAACAAACATATATCTATGTCCTATGGTCACTGCATTGTCTTGCCAAATCAAAATAGAGACACGGTTCAAATCATATCAGTTCAAGACAAAGCAGCAGTGAAAGAATACAAAGCGTGGGAAACTACATGGCACAACAAGATTTCAGATGGGTACCATGGGTCTACATGTACAACAACACTATTGGCTCTGTTGTGATGCTAGTAATGTGCATGATATGAAAGTCAACTGTATACACAATTGAAATTGAAATCAACAGAGCTATTGATAAGAGCAAACATGTTAAAGAAACATGCGTGAACATACCTGCTGTGCCATTGGAGTTTCGATTGGATCCTTCAATTTAAAAATAAGTTTGTATGAGTAAATACAGTGATACAAGAGCAAAGCAATCATAGTTAAAAAAGGCGCGCCTAAGCGAGCGCTTAAGCGCGCCTAGGCTCTAGGCGTTGGCAAAACGCATTGCGCATAACTACGCATAATCTGTGCATAAGCATGCGCTTTGGTCAATAAAGCGCAAGGCGGTGGCAAAACACACAATTAACGCCTAGCACTTTTTTGAACTATGATAGCAATGGAATCTTAAATTAGAACAGTTGTTCTTCAGGTTTAGGCACTTGTTCTACATGAACAGAGTACAGTAAGACGCAAGAATATAATACTTAAAAATAGAAAATGAGCTCATAGACCTTACCACATTCTTGGTTCGGGACCAATACAGAACAAGGCGTTCCCAGTCATCGTCCAGTAAATGTGTCTCAGGAGAACGTAATGGAATTTGATGAGTTTCTTTGCCGGTGAAGTACGTTTTCTTCAGGTAATTCCGATACTGCCACCAAGCATTCTTGAAGATAGCAGAGGTATTAGCACAGGTTACCTCATCCTAAGTTTCCAAATCGGTCCTTCTCTATAGAGAAAAATGGGAAATTTTGATGTATTATAACCATCATGGAGGTAGGATGTATGGGACGAAGCAAAGTAATTGCCATGAATAACATTACTTACACATAACTCCTGGACAAACACCTGCAACTGGCATTTTCCTTCATCTTCAGTATAATATTTCCAAGATGGGAAGATACACACATATGATTTAACAACATCAAATGCGATAGATGCTAAACTACGACTAGCTGGTTGTGCTTCCTCCACAGGAATAGGCGTACTAACTGGTGGAGTTGGGGTTCGCCGTGATAGTACTGGCCCTTTGGGCACTGGAGCGGCCTTACTAACTGCTCTTGTTTGGGAGCTCTGTGGTGGAGATGGTGCTGTGTCAACAGGAACTAGGTTACTATCGGCTGGGGTTGGGGTTAGATTGGGTGTAGCTGGTTCTCTGTCCATCGCAATAGGGGTACAATCTGCGAGAGTTTGGGTTATGTGTGGTAGGGCTAGTTCTTGTGCATGTACAACCGGGGTGCTATCTCCACCAACAAGTAGCACTGTTTTATTTGAAGACCATGTTTTTAGTCCGCTAGATACTGGCATCACCCGCTCCAATTCAAATGGCTGATAAACAGGAAACATAGTTGAATGTACAGACATTGTATGAGAGACAGATGCAATAGAGAGTGTGGAAAAAAGAGGGCATGAAATAGTTGACATGTATATTGTTTAACTAAAACGGATAGCATGAGATAATTTCACATATATGATGTCTATCTAAACTGGATAGCATAGCATAACATAATTCAAAGATATGATGAATAACTAAACAGGATCGCATGACATAATTCACCTACATGTTATCTAAGTAATCAGGATCGCATCATTTAATTCACATATGTGATTTATATGCTAAACAAAGGGCATTCGATATGATGTCTGAACTAAGAACATGGTGTTGAATATTGTGTATATGATGTCTAAACTATGCAATGCAAGACACCGTATGCATTATATGAGCAGTATAACCGTGCCAAGTTAGAGCATACACCTCAGTGGGGGAATAGGACTGGTCATCTGTCTCTAAATCCATCTCTGAGGAGCTATCAGGACCCAACAAGAGATCTGCTTCGACAGGTAGCACTGTCTGCTCTGAAGGCCTTGTTTTCACTCCAGATTTTTCCATCTCCCACCGAAATGGCTGATTTACAGGAAGAGTAGTTTAATGTACAAACATTGTCGACAAATGGAAATGTAATGAAGAAAAGGATGGGCAAGATATCATTCAAATATATGATGCCTGGTTAAACAGGATGGCATTGCACATTTCACATATATTATGGCTGGCTAAAACACATGAGACTGCATAATTCCCATATATGATATAGAAACTAAACAGGTGGCATTACAGAACATGTCTAAACTAAGCAAATGACATATATGATGTCAAAAGTAGGCACTGCAAGGCAACATATGCATGATATGACTAACATCATCATGCCAAGGTAGAGCAAACACCTTGGGGGTAAATAGGAGTGGTCAGCGGCGTCTGAATCCGCCTCAGAACAGATATCTTCCTCTGGATTACAATCTGGAGAGGGGTGGGAGGGTTTGCCATTGAACCCACCATGGAGCGATGTCTGCATGACATTGTATTGCCGCGCAAAACTCTTCTCTTTTTCTCTACATGTTCAGCATGACTGTGTACAATATCTGACATGCATACGAAAAAAATATGGTGACATTATGTAAGGAGAGCATGCAGAAATTTAGAGTGATGGTAACAACCAGTGGATCGACATTTTTCCGTTGAACCAAAATAGCCCTAATGGATCGACGTGAATGTATAGTAATAAGTGATGCAACAAGTGTACAACCTCTTTGCCGTAGCCATGTCGACCTCAGCATCATTGGGTTGGTCGCTGAAGCAGTTGAGGCAGAGGTGGCTGTCGGAGGTGTGGAGGAAGATCTGAGGAATCTGTAGACGGCGTCCAGGGCACTGCCCTGTTGTGATGGATTGTTCTGTCGTTGGAGCAGCTCCGATGAGCCGTAAGACGTCAAGGCTGAAGCAGCACAAGACAGACATCGTCAATCTCAAGTGGGATTCTAATAGCATCTCCAATAGATGATGTAAAATGGATGTAAAATTAACATCACCAAAAACCACCTGACTACAACAGATGAGGTAAAAACTGTTGACTCTGAACTTAACTGTCGAAACTAAAATTTACTGTGGAATCTGAATGCTATTGTCGAAACTGAACGCAATGGTAGCAGAGAGGCACTTGACATGTAGTTTAGGGAGGGCCTGCAGTTCATCTTCAACCTGCACCCCCCTGAGCCGCCAGCCACCACCGGTCGAACCGCCGGCCCCAGTGCCGCCTCGCCGCCCCGAAACAACTCGCCACCGCCGCCCCGGCCAGCCCTCTAGGACCCCCCCACCCTGAACCCTAAGATAGATAGTGGGGTACCTCTCCGACGAGCCCCCGTCCCATCTG
>NC_057802.1:568328828-568331713 GCF_018294505.1 Triticum aestivum
CAGCTGGGCGAGCGAGAGCCGGAGCAGCAGCGCGAGCGAGAGCCGGAGCAGCAGCAGCAGATCCGGCTGGTATGGACGCCGCCGCCGAAGGGGCCTTGCACTGGGGGAGAACCGCCGTGGAGATGTCGCCTGCGGCGCCGGCTTCAAGGTAGCCGCTCCATGGGGGTGCGGGATGGAGCACCGTCGGCGCCGGGAGGTCGAGTTAAGGAGAAAGTGCGATGCGATGAGTGTACAACCTCTTTGGTGGCGCCGAGTAGGCCTCGGCTTCGTCCGAGGAGTCGGTGAGGATGCTGCGGTTCCGGTGGAGCAGGTTAGGCGGCGCTGTGGGGATGGAGCAGCCACGATAGACGAGGCGATCGTCGGAGCAGCTCCTTGGAGGTGGAGGACGGGGCGGCTGAACCGGCGGGACGGCGAGATGGACGAAGGATCCTCATCCGGGGAGGTGGACGAGGGACGTCGAGCTGTTGCGGTGGACGACGTTGTTGGGGAAGAGGCTCCGGCTGGGCAGCGGTGACGTGGCGGACGGAGGAGGGTGGGGTTTCGTGGCTGGAACGGAGAGGTTATGGCGGCCTGGGATTTCGAATGGCGAAAAGGGGGCGATGGGAGGGGGTGAAGCATGACTTAGGGACGCGCTTGTCCAAAATGTAGGGTGTGTTACAAAAGTACCCCCCACCGATTTGAACTAGCGGCCCTTTCGGCTCAGGGTTAGAAGGAGGATTTCGCGTGTCGGGATTTGGCAGCTGGAGGGAGTTTTTGCGCGCGTTGTAATTTCGGGATAGCAAGGCGCGGGTTGTGAAGGCACCAGTTTTGGGAGCACGATATCTGAATTTTCGGGATATAACAAGACGCGGGTTGAATTTTAGGGACAAGCCTAATGTGTAGTAATATTGTACTGTACGTACCAAATCAATTCGCACTTCCCTCAACCAAAAAGAAAACGAAAAAAATAAAACTATTCACACCACACAAAGAGAGAGTCTTGCCCCGTTTTACTATAGAAATGCTATTCAAAGCTACTCCCTCCTTCCATCTATATAGGGCCTAATGCGTTTTTCGATGCTAACTTTGACCAAATATTAGAGCAATGATATATGACATGCAACTTACACAAAGCACACCGTTAAATTCATCTGTGGAAGGTTCTTTCAATGATATAATTTTCACATTGTGCATGTCATGTACTATTAATCTTGTCAATAGTCAAAGGCGGTCTTAAAAATCTCATTACGCCCTATATAGATGGAAGGAGGGAGTATGAATCCATGTTATGTCCGATTAAATTTTTTTGCTTGCTGTATAATGCATGTAACCTACTCATACCAACATTTTAGTGCATTCCAAATGTCTATACTACCGCTGCAATTCGAACTAAATTTGAATTCGTTTCTCTATTTCAATAAGAATCTACAATCATGATTGTTGCCAACTTCAACCATCATAGTTTCCTTGCTATCCGCCAGATATAAATCGGACGGCCTATGATGCAGGATGGCAGGCACACCATCATCAACAACTCCGTTTTTTTATAAGAGTATAGATAAAATATATTAAATGTAGTATAACATGTTCATAACCACACCATGTGTATCACCGTTATATATATTCACACATGCGTCGGTTTGAAACACTATGATAAATTTTTCAAATATCCGAATTCGCTTTTTATAATGAAGTATATATGATCTCTATTCGTCTTTTACACCCACACAACCCTCTTATCTTTGTAGCTAGCGCTAACTTTCTCTTGTGCATGCACACGCCCGTATCCCTCTCACCCTCCCTCAGCATTCTCTAGCTCCATCGCGCAAATTCGTCTTTTCACTTTAGGTCGTTCACCCACGGTGTGTGTAGGCCCCCCAGCTCCTTCTTTACGGCACACATCGATCGATATGCCTCTCTAGCCAGGTGTGCCTAGCACAAACACAAGCTTCCCCTCTTCTCTTGTCATCGTCCATGCCTCACTCCCACCACTCTTTTCATCGTTCTCGTACTCGCACACTCCTCCCCCCTCGATATAGTATGTCTCTCGTACCACCTCCTACATGCATCCCTCTCTCTCTATCCTTCTCCTCGTGCCTCATTTGCTTCTAACACACACATGCATGTATACCGATCGATCTCCCAACATATACCTAGATCGACTTTAACTACGCCCCCCCCCCGATCGATCGACGTACCTCACAAGTTATGTCTCTCCTTTCTCTAACAAAGGGCGATTGATCTTCCTATGTAGTTACGTCTACTTACCACAGCCACATTGTCCCCCCTCATCATTCGTGCATGCCTCCTGACCCGTCTCTCACACGCACGTGCACAGACAACAAGCAGCCATCTCCTCTCTTATTGATATTGCGGGCGTGCCCTCCGTTTGTCTAGCAAGCCTATCCCACCATTTGTTAGAAGCAACTCCACTACCACCCCCTCCAACACTCTAGCTCTCTCTCCCAACCTTATTCCTCTCCTGCACATATGCATGGATGCCGATCGATCTCCCTGAATACATGAGGCAGATCGATCTCCTTAATACATGAGGTAGGCCTCTCTCCTCCTCCACACATATACCAGCCATTGTACCTCTATAGTTAATTGGGCCTCCCTCTTCCCCCACCACACACCGATAATCGAGCGCTGCAGGTAGGTATCCATGCCACAGAGACAAACTGCACATGTCCCATCTCACGTTCTAGTAGGCCAGCCACTCTATATCTTTGACATGGGCACACACAAATTCAATGGCACTCTTTATCGATCGCGCGCGCACACACACACATCATCCCTCTCTTCGATTCTATGGACACCTCAAGCCGATGATACCTCCACTCTCTTCTCGTGGATCGCCCCCTCTATATATATGTTATATCCAGGACTCTATTTCACACACATTG
>NC_057802.1:568331825-568344162 GCF_018294505.1 Triticum aestivum
AAAACTCTCAAGAACCCACACACTATATCTCTCTAGGTTTGTATCTCTCTCACACAACCCCACGTAGGTGGTTTACGTATACAAGAAGAGAATAGGTGCACCGTGCACGTACTCACGCTTCGTGCCCAGCCACAACCACGCGGGTACACGGTGGAGCTCATTTCTTTACGAAATGGCAGCCCACGTGCTAATTTGAACGCTGTAGCGGTTGTTTACCTAGGGAGGTCGTGTACCATGCGTGCATGAAACAAAGTTCGACTTGACGCGTTGCCGCGTTATTTTTTTAAATAAAGTTATAGCGCTCAATGGCACGTACACAGAATATAAAACGATTTTTATGGAGAAAAAGGTAGTCCGCTCACTATATACAATGGAGCCTGCCTGCCTGGTTTGTCGCTCTTCAAAGTATCTCACACAAGGCTGCGGTGGCCTCTCTCTCTCACCATTGGTCACTAATCCGGCCGCATCCCGTCCGCCGGGGAAAGAGAGGAAGTGCATCGTTTCTCCGTTTGATGGCGCCGAGGCAGCACGTCCCGATCTGCGGTACACGCCGTTCTCTCTGACCATGCTCCGGCGCGGCAGGGCCTACGCCACCTGCTCGCAGATTCTGCCCACCGCCGCTCACCTAGTTACATCCCGACGACCTCCAGGTATCCCCTCCGGCCTTGCTCCACTGCTCGTCTTCCCACGTCGCTGCATGTGGATCTTCCATAGTTCTTTGCCCAAAACGTAGCTCGTCCGGCGTACTTTCCATATTGCATTCTCGTCCTCACACCGTTTTAGACAAACACAACCGTGTTGTTATCTTCCCTTAGGACAAGGAATATGCTCTCTTTTTGTCGTCGCATGTGTCATCAACTGTTATTGGCCAGTAATTGTTTCCTTTCTACTCGTTGCTATTGCGACCTTTTGGTGAACTGCACAAATCACTTTTTTCTTAAGAGTGTTTGGTGCAGTTGTACTAAAATGTCACACGGGCAACGTCTCTACATTTCAGTGCGACTGCACAAAGGGAGATTGGTTTTGCTCTATCCTCCTCATCCAACTCCGAGCCTAATCTTCTCCAACTAGTTAGTCTTAAGAGAGACTCCAAAGGTGACCGGCTTCTATTTGTGTGTTTATTGTTTCATCAGCAGTCCTCTATTATCGTAATCACACTTAATATCTTTGGAACAGGGACGCTCAGCTCTATTTTAGTGGAACTGCACAAAATGATCGGAATGTTGCATGCTCCAGACAGCTACTTTTTTCCCAACATGCCTTGTTGATTTAGACATAGCTGGGGGGACGTTGCTGCCAATGAAAGCATGGATCAATTTTAATTTAACACCTTCTCACAACTCTGTCTTCAGTTGTGATGTAATTATTAGCTCTGATCTGCTAATAATTGACATGCATTAGCAAGGAAGTTAGTTTTTTATTGTTTCCGAAAGAGCATCAATGGCAAGACACGCGAAACAAAAGCTGAAAGCTCACACCATTGTACAATTTCATGTCGCTGGAAAATTATTTGTATAGTACGTCAATTATGTAAACAAATGATGGAAGCTTGATAGCATTGCTAGAAGCCTCTTCATCATCCGGGTCCATGTGCCATGCACAAAATTATACTCCTTCGTTCCTAAATATTTGTCTTTTTACAAATTTCAAACGGGCATATTTTAGAGTGTAGATTCACTCATTTTGCTTCGTATGTGTACTCCCTCCGTTCCTAAATATTCTATTCGTCTTTCTAGAGATTTCAACAAGTGACTACATACGGAGCAAAATGAGTGAATCTACACTGTAAAATATGTCTATATACATCCGTCTGTGCCAGTCCATTTGAAATCTCTAAAAAGACAAATATTTGAGTAGTCACTCGTTGAAATCTCTAGAGAGACAAATACTCCGGAGTATATTTAAGAACCGAGGGGGTAGTGCACAACCGCATGGGAGACTCAGCCCGGTCGTTGCGCTGCATTAATAGTGAGTAATGAGCAGTCAAATCATAAGCCCCACCTTTCCCACTGTAAGTTGCTCTGAAGAAGCAACCATCAATACGCTCTTCTTTGAATCCGCTCATACTACTCCATCTGTCACTGTTTATACAGCGCGCTTCAAAAAAAAGAAAAAAATATGTGGGACCAAGGCGACTAGCGATAGGCCTGAAAAATAGCATTGGTAGTTATAGCACGGCGTCTATTACTAGAGGGAATAATGTGTACACACATGCATGCAGTGCTTCCACGCCGGGTACACACATGCATGCACTTACTCCACTCCGTAGTAGTACAGTACATGGAGAGAAAATTGTGGACTTGATTGCGGTTACCACACCCTAATCAATTGAGCATTAAACCACACGCGTCTAAAGTCTCTCTGGTAGTGGAAATGCATTGAGAGAAATGCATCATAATGAAGCGCACCCTGTAAACTGTGACGGAGGGAGGAGTAGTATGAAGGTGCAAAACCAAGTACGCGTATGGCCAGTCGGTCAACGCACCTCCTCTTGGCATATCACTGACATGTGGGACAGGAGTGTGAGCAAACCGATCTCAATTGACAGCAAAGAGCCAACCCGCCGTTCCTTGAGAGAGACAAGGAGCGAGAACACATAGACGGGCTCGCACGGAGGCCAAGATATATTCGAGCATGGTTGGTTGATCGATATCATTCATTACATGTTGGGCTGCCGTTTTCCGCCCTTCTCCGGAATAAACGTGTACTTTATCAGAGATAAAAAAATAAGAGTACAGACGCTCCACCATGCGGTTCTAGTAGTAGTAGTACTTGTACTACTACGCTTGGCTCTCCGCCTCTTCGTGAAGTCGAACAATGATGGTAATCCGCATGTTGGGTACTACAGTGTATGCCTCTGACAATTTGACACCGAATGGACTGATGCATGTCCACCGAGGGTAGGTTGCATTAGTCAAAAGGCGTAAGCGAGCTTCACCTTGCCTGCAAGCTTCTCCTTGTTCTGCGAGTTGAAGGGACACACCAAAAAGTAGTGCCAGTCCATACTCCCTCCTTTCCGGTTAATATGGCTTAATCTTTTTTGCGGGTAAATGAGAGAGCTTTATTCATATATAACCATTCTTAGGACGATCAGCCAAGACACTGGTCACTAGGAAGCGAGGTACCCCACAAAAAAAGAAGTAGGAAGCGAGGTGTTTCATCAAGCCAGCTCTCGGCCACATTCAAAGTGCAGCAAGCACGGTTCGCACGAAGATGCGCCGCAAGGTTTGCTGACCTGTTTACATGCTGAATAACAAAAAAAGAGGAAATATTACCGAGCGCTACTATTTGTAACAGGATATGAGCCAGAATTAAGCGAGAATTGTGGCGAGTGTTCCATGCAATCAACTTCCATTATCACATGCGAGAACCCTCGAAGAGAACCAATGTGTTGAAGATTGCTTTATCACATTTTAAAATTATAATAAGAGTGCAGACGCTCCTCCATCCGGTTCCTCGTACTAGTATAGTACGTACCTTTATAGACTATAGTAGTAGTACTAGTAAACTTTGCGCTTGGTTGTTCGCCTATTCGGGAAGTCGAACAATAATAGCACTAGTAGTATAGTGTATGCTTCTGGCAATCTGACACCGAATTAACTATTGCACGTCCACCGCCTGAGCGAGGGAGAGCTTGCATTAGTCAAAAGTTTCTCCTTGCCCTGCGAGCCACCGCGCGCAAGCTTCTCCCGTCCTGCAACCTTCTCCTCATTCGGCAAGTTGACGGGACACAACAAAGTAATGCTAGTCCATACTGCCTCCTCTCCGGTTAATATGGCTTAATTTCAATCGAGATAAATACACTGTATGTCATTGTATATTTGTAAAAATACGGTCAGTGGACTTCATAATATGCTCATTGCGCTCAATATATATATTTTCCGGTGTTTATACGGTCACTAGCTCACCCTGACTGAGTATGTGTGTGCATGCACGTGTAGGTTGAGCACTTGAGCGTGACCGTGTGTGTTCCGTCGTGTGCTCGGACATGCATGCATTAGGGCGTCGCGCGCGTTTTTGCATCCATGTGTACGTGTGACTGTTGCATACACGTAGGGGGAGTACGTGTAGGGGCCACTAAGGAGCAGTCAAATCACACAGTAAGTTAGTCGGAAGACGCAACCATCATTTCACTCTTGAATGACACGTACGCAATATAAAATGGTTGATATGGAGAGAAAAAGAAAACCACTATATATACACTAGCAGGAGCCTAAGCTACAAGCCTGCTTGCTTAGGTTGCTCTCTTCACAAGCATAGAACGACGGGCCTGATCCCCCAGCTGGGGGAAGGGAACAATGTTCTGCGTAGACGCGGCCAACATCGGCGAGGGAGAAAACCCACAGTCGGTGCGTCCCAATCGGGGGTCACCGTGGTATGGGTCGATGCCGCGTCCCAACCGCCCTTCGAGCTACAGCCCGACGTCCCAGGTAGTCCATCTTCCTTTTGGAGCCGGCTTGCTCCATTGCCGTAGCTCCATCTCCATGTCGATCTTTCTCTACTTCTACCGGCTTCTACTTGTGATGAGTTTATGTCTCATGAACTAGTGCCAGTACTATTATTCTAATCACACTTCTTCAATATCTTTGCCATCAGGGATGCTCAGGTCAATTTTAGTGGAACTGCACAAAAGCATCGTATGATCCGAGGGTGCCAGCCATCTTCCCTTCGACAGGTTCTACCTGTCCAGGAAATTAAATCATGTTTAGGGTTTAGGGTTGAAGTCGTAGTGACCCCATCAGTAGTTTCTCTTTCGTACACGCTCTCACAACTTTTTTCTTTAGTTGTGAGGTAAATATTGGCTATGATCTATGAATCATTGAGATGCATCAGCATGCGTGTTAGTTTTCCTTTGTATTTGATGGAATGTTGTAACGGGGCAACCTTGGAATAGGAATGAAAATGGAGTGGAAAGTTTCTGTTTTTCCGGAGAAAAAATGGAAACGGAGAGAAACCAACGTTTCGTTTCGTTGGATCGCGCCATCGAGCAAAACCAACGTTTAAATCACGTCTGTCGTGTTCGTGTCTCACCCTCCTCCACGGCTCGACCCCACACGGTCGCTCGGCATGCCACTTACCGCAAACCGAGTATACGATAACTTTCCCGCCTGCTTGTCGATGGATCGCGCCATGAAGTACTAGCACTACTGCAAGAGATTGACGAGTTGGGGAGGACATCTAGCTGTAGCACGGACTCCCAAGAACTTTTTACATGCATGTTGTAGCCGGCTATTGCGACCTTTGAACGTGGAGCAGCCGCGTGCTCCCGGAAGCGGCGCGGGCGACGCTCTCTCGGCCGGCGCGCCGCTTCAATGCCGGCGCCAGTGAGAGGTCGCGTCCGCTCTGGCCGGGCATGAATGCGGCACTGACCGTTTCGGGCGGGAAGCACGCGCGGGTGATGAAGAGGGTTCGGGTTGGTCAGGACCGGCCGTGGCAGCGGTCCGGACGTGCGCAAACAAGAGATGTTGTACATTAATATTGCTGCGTATATAATTAACAACATAAATAATGTGCCAGTTGGACAAATATGATTGAAGATGGAGATGGAAATGGAATTTTACGTAAACACGGATATGCATGTCTATGTCTATGTGTGTGTGCGCGACGACTCTCGCGACCTGGAAGCGGGGGCATGTTTTTGATCGAGTTTTCTTTCTTGGTATGTTAGAAAATCAGTTTGTCTAATTCACATCTAGATGTTATTTAAGGATATCACATCTAAGCTCCCACAAGTATATAATGTAGCAACAAGAAACAAAAAAAACTAGGAAAAAAATAGACCACAAACAGAGTGGACATCAACTTAGATGTGACATAACTATGTCACATATAGATGTGTCCTAGACAGACCCTTAAAAAATTGTCCGCCAGTTTTCGTTTCTTTTTTCCGGGAACGCGCGTATTCTATTTAAAACCACTGCTATGGAGAGATTATTTTACTCCATTATAGCCTCTTGTTTGATAGAGGTTCTCGCGTCTCGCTCTCTCACCCTCTCCATATATGTTACACGCTGGAGGCTCAGCGTTCATTTGTTAGGGTTTGCTATATTCACAGTCTCTCACCCTCACTTCACCAGATCTAAACAAGACTGCGTTGGCCTCTTGTCTCTCTCTCCCCCCTCACAGCTGGTGAAGGAGGCGTCCGTATCCCATCGCACCGGGAAGGGGAGGAGGTGCAGCATTCACTCTATCTCCTTCGGCAAGGGAGGCAATCCACTGCCGGCTGCGCTATTCTCTTTCACCCAGCGCCTGTGCGGGAGGGCCACCGACCCCTTCTTCCTCGCTGCCGTACGTAGTATGGGCAGATCCGGCCTCCCGCCGCACGCCTTGCCACATCCCGACGACCCTAAGGTATAAGTTTCTTTGAAACCGTCGTTGCTCTAGCTGCATGTGGATCTTTTTGATCTGTAGTCGAATCTAGGTCTTGGTTCAAAGAGGAAAGAAGGGTGCGGTGGGCTGGAGCAAGAATCTAGGACATGGTTCAATGAGGAAAGGAGGGGCGGAAAGTAGTATAGACTGGCTATCCAGCCGCTTTGTAGGTCGAAAAGGGAAAAAGGGGGTAACCCAGTACACACATATGTAAGGAACCGATCTCTTTGTTGAAAAGGGAAAGAAACTGGGGGTCGGATAGTTTGTGCAGGACTAGATTTGCTGCCCTCACATAGGAAGAAGGTTCAAAGAGAACAAATATGGGACCAGCGCATATATGCTGCTTGGCTACATACTCTGCATCACCCATTTATACGTGTGGACGCACATGGTGCTGGCATGTCCCATACAGCTATTTTGCTGTTGTTAATCTAAGAATGCCGCCGGAAAATTGAAGCAATGCCACTGTTAAAAGTAAATTACATTTTTTAACGAATGTTGTTTCAAGAGAATGTCTCTGTTAATATGAATCAATGCAACCGTTTTAGAAATGCTACTGTCCTACTTTGTTTTCCATCCAAGATAAGTTAGATGCTTCTTTCTGTCACTGTTTGTTTCATCCTCCTTTATCGGCAAGTAATTGTTTCCTTTTTTGCCTCTGTTAAAACAGGGCTATCGATTCAACTTGTTGCTATTGCTACATTTTGCTTCGCTACTCGAAACACTTATGTTTTAAGAGTGTTTGTGCAGTTCAACTTGAATGTCACACCGGTGACTTTGCTTAATTTTGGTGGAACTGCACAAAAGGAGATCGAGATTTGTTTCCAGTCTTCGTGGCGAGTTGTTTCAAATCTTGGTCTCAACCACATGATGTGCAGTGTGCTTTGAGATGTTGTGCTACTTGTTTTGGTACTGTTTTAAATAAATGTTGAATTGAAGCTATTGTATTGCTGTCTTTTCCCATTAAGTAGTGAACAAAAATGGGACCAACCCAGACATGATGCTTGTTGCTTTGTTACAACAAATTCAGCATCACCCCCTTTATAAGCCAGTAATTGATGTCACTCTCAGAATTAACTACTGAATCTTATTTCAAAACTGCAACACTTGTTAGGGATTGGCGGGATTACCATTTTTGTGGCCGCATGTTTCATCCTCCTTTATTAGCCAGTAATTGATTCCTTTTTTGCCTCTGTTTAAACAGGGATATCTATTCAACTTGTCGCTATTGCGACATTTTGCTTCGCTACGCGAAACACTTTGCTTGATTTCAGTGCAACTGCACAAAATGAGATTGGATTTCCTATTCGTGTTGGCAGATTCGTATTTTATCTTGTCCGTCTCATGGAAGGTCAGTACAGGCCTTCATCCACATGATTGTGCAGTGTGCTTTGAGATGTTGTGCTACTTGTATTGGTACTGTTTTAAATAAATGTTGAATTGAAGCTATTGTATTGCTGTCTTTTCCCATTAAGTAGTGAACAAAAATGGGACCAACCCAGACATGATGCTTGTTGCTTTGTTACAACAAACTCTGCATCACCCCCTTTATAAGTAGATGGAAGCACATACTGTTGTTGCGCCCACTCTCCCCTGGAACTGTTTATGCTTTTCGTTAATCTAATGCCGCTGGTAGAATTAAGCAATGCCACTCTCAGAATTAATTAACTACTGAATCTAAGTTCAAAACGGCAACACTTGTTAGGAATGGTACTATCCTGCTTTGTAGTTCTTTCTACATGTTTAACCAAGGTATTGTTAAGATAATGTCTTTGTTAAAATGAATCAGTTGCATTGTTTTAGGAATGGTACTTTTCTGCTTTGTCGTTCTTTATACATGTTGAAACAAGGCATTGTTAAGATAATGTCTCAGTCAATATGAATGAATCACACTAATGGAGAATTGCTACTCTCCTGCTTTGTTTCCCATTAAGATAAAGTAGATCAGTAGATGCTTTTCTTCTGGGAGTACAAGTCATCAACCGTTATTTCTCAGTAATTGTTTCCCTTATACCTATTGTTGCTTACAGGGATATCAAAATTAAAGCTCGGTTTTATTCCGACTTTGATTTTAGTTGAACTGCACAAAAGGAGCCAATGTGTCCAAGGCAAACTGCTGCATTACTGGGTCCAGTTGGTCGTTCCACTTTGCAGAAAGAAGCAGTCACTGTTTGCGCTACATTACAGAAGGAATGACCGAAAATCTTTACAGAGTATTATTAGACACCGGTGACATGACTAGTCTGCAGAGACCATTGGCAATTTAACAACACGTGGAGTGCCCTGGGCAAAAAGTGCCCAAACAAGTACAAGAAGCTATGACAGGACTCCACGATCATATGCATTACATATTTTGAATGGGAAAAGCTTGTCAAAGTTTAATCATTGATGTTAGCAAGAAGACGTTAGTTTAATATATTGGAATTGGAAAACCTTGTCAAAATTTGCTCATTGATGTTAGCCAGAAGACATGCATTTGATATTTTTGAATGGGACGCCCTTGCTGTGAGCAGCGTCGAGTGTTTTTTCCTATTCCTGTGTTCAGTTTAGAAGTAAATAGTTACTCTGCTGAGATATTCCTGTGTTAAGAGTTTGTTCTGAATATTGTCTATGTAATGCCAGGCCTTGTGTTTGATTGCAAAGTTGAGCTTGGAATGTTGTGGCATGCGGCATCACGAGTTGTTCACCGTGCCTCCTGAGAATAATGCTTCGTATTGTTTTGCATGTCGATCTAATGCCAGTGATTTGCTTGTTAAGAAGATCATCCTCTTCTGTTGTTTCCGTGCTTAAGAAGTTCATCGTCTGATGTTTCATTCATAGCCTATACGACAAGTCGGGTAGGTTAGACGTGAAACCATATGATCTTCCGACCAACTCATGATATTAGGCCATGATTGGATCGTCGTTTTCCAACCAAAACCGCTTGTAAAACTGACGCTTGTAAATTAAAGCAGATGGTCTCAGGCGAAGGCGCTTGGTTGGTCGATTTCGACTAGTAAAATATCGGAAGTACTTCACACACGATAAAAACGCTGAACGACACTCGGACGATTGCTAATCCAGCCGTTAGCTGCTGTTTCAGCCTTGCCCATGGATGGCATGATACGCACGTCGTGCATGTATCGTCTGGTAATGTCGTCCATATAGCAGTGCTCGTAAAATATACACTGGTCTCTCAAAATACACGCGTAACCCGCCGGTTTTACTTACAGACCTCGGGCCCTCGGTTTCATTACGCCTGTATTTTACGAGTTGTTTCCAATGACGAGTAAATTACACTTGTATGTTAATACAGGTTTGAAATAAACCAGAGCTCCCAAGCGCGGCCTTACCGTTTCATTCTGTCTCAGTTTCTCGAAGGTGCTCATAGGTGTCCGATGATCCTGGCTTCCTGAATGAGCAGTGGGCGCTATATCAGACCATCAGTAGGGCCCGCGAGGCCCTCTCTGTTGTCCTTCGAGTTGTTGCGCTCGCCGTGGCGCCGAGCATTGTTAACATCGTCAACGAACATGAGGATTCAGGAGATGACTTTATTTTGACTGGATGACACTAGGGACCCACTAGGGCCATAGCCGTACGTACGCAAGTGCCTCCTTATTATGTACAACTATTTTTTTTTTGCTTTCTCCTGGTTTCCTAACATCACGGTCCCACACCATTGTCAACCTATGTAGTCAATATAAACGAGAGAATTGCACAAGGTGCGGCCGACAGCTGGGACCAAGCACCTCGAGCAGTATTTGTGTTTTTGAGGCGTGAGCACTGCAGAGTTTTTCTTGGCGATGATTTCGTTGTTGTTCAGAGGAGAGCAGGGTATTAACTGGGCGGGCTGTGGCCCGTCTAGCCCAGGCCAGATATCCAGCCAAGATACTAATTTTTTCAAGATGAAAATGGCTAGCCCAGCTATACGTCTTTTTGAGGAATACCCAGGCAAGGTCAACTTATTATTCTCCGCCCCGCTGGGCTGCAAATCTTTCCTAGGAGGGATGCATTAGGCTTAACAGGAAAATGGGCTTTAAAAATAATAAATGGGATGTAATTATAAAAACTGGGCAGTAACTATAAAAAAATGCACCAAACACGAAATTAGTTTATAAAATATTATTTATGGATTTTGAAAATCTTAAATTTTCATTGTTGCGCGCGCAATATTTCGTTGGATTTTTACGTAATACAAATTTATATTTAATCTGACTAAAAATTTTGGATAAAAATATTTTGGATCCCATCAAAATGTGGGAAATTTTATTGAATTATGTCTTCAACGGTTGGTTGCAATTATTAATCGTTGTCCTAGCTAGAAAATGGGTTGTACTTTTAACAAACTATAAATGGGCTGTTGTAAATTCCATTAGAATTCAAAAATGGGTTGTACATTCTTACAAAACGTAAATGAGCTATAAGTTCTCTGCCACACACTTGTGGGCTACTAAGTGACGCGTCCCCTAAAAAAATAAGTTGACACGTATGCAAGGCTTTGTCAACTTATTATAGTCAACACACGGTTCTAGCAGCAGTGGTCGTTGGATATCTATCCAACGGATGTCGTGCTTCTTCTTCAATCTCGGATATTTTTAGCTTCGGCCGCCCAAAAAATATTCCTCCCCCTGACATCTGGGGCGCACCGTTTCGGAGGCTGACCTGTGGGCCTACTAAGTTGGAGCGTACCAAGGGCTTTGTCAACTTAGTCAATATGAACGATTCTAGCTCGAGTGACCGTACGATGTCCATCCAACGGCCGTAGTGCTTCTTCAACCTCTGGTCTTCTTGCTCCAGCTGCCCAAAGCAGCGCCGGTCGTGCTGCCTGCTCCTGCCTCCCGTGGCCGGCTGTGCTGCTGCGGAGGCCTCACCGCCCCCTACTATTCCCACTGCTGGCCAGACCCTGCGGCGACGGCAGCCTCACACCGCAGCCGAACAAGTGAACCCTCATACTCCTCTCCGCGTGGGCATCCATTGCCGCGTCTTCACCGGCTCCGCGTCGTCCCCTTCCTAGGCCTCGCCGTCGTCCACCGCCCTGGTGCTCTCGGCGCGGCGTGGTCAACGTGGTCAAGGAACGACTTCCATCGGACGTGGACGTACGTGGAGAGGCTGATAGCTGGGTCCACGGTGGCAGCAAGGAAGTGCCTCCTTATTACACGGAAAATAATGATTCATCCACCTGACAGCAGGGACCCACCGGACGGGCCACCGTATTTCGTGAAAAAAACGTTTCCCCCCTGACTGCTGGGACCCACCAGCTACACCTTCGCACGCAAGGAAGTGCGTCCGGGCAAAAAAACGATTCGCCCCCCTGACTGCTGGGACCCACCAGCTACATCTTCGCACGCAAGGAAGTGCGTCCGGGCAAAAAAAACACAAAACGATTCGCCCCCCTGACTGCTGGGACCCACCAGCTACATCTTCGCAGGCAACGAAGTGCCTGACAGTCGGGACCCACCTAGTCGAAGCGTACGTAGCGTTGTCATTCTGGTCGCGAACGTGTACGTACATATATATTGGTCGATGTAGAGGCGCGCACGTGTCGTAGTAGAGGCGCGTACGTGTCGTAGTAGAGGTGCGCACGTAGCATGTACACGTACGTACAGCGGCCAGGCTGCAAGAAAGAAAATACGGCCACGTACGTACATACGGGCAGGGTCTCGAACGCCTACTCGCGCATACGTACGGCGAGGGCTCATGTACATGGCTGGGTCGGAACGGAGAAACAACGTCGTCGTCGTGTTCATGGGGAGGCAACAGAATGCGTCGTGTTCATGGGGAGGCAATGGAACGCGTCCTGTTCATGGGGAGGGGTGTGGCGTACCGCAAAACGGAGGAAACGGACCTCCTACGGTCGAAACGGGGGACCTGTTGATCGGGAGGAGTGTGCCGTACCGCAAAACGGACGAAACGGACCTCCTATGGTCAAAACGGGGGTCCTGTTGATCGGGAGGGGTGTGGCGTACCGCAAAACGGACGAACCGGACCT
>NC_057802.1:568345267-568348471 GCF_018294505.1 Triticum aestivum
AGAGGCAGCATCGATCGGCTTCAGTTAGCAGTAGTAGCGAAGGAATCGCTCGATCGGGTTCAGTTAACAGCCATCGATCGATCGCTCGGGTTCAGTTAGAGCCCAACGCCTCGCTCGGGTTCAGTTAGAGCCAATGCCTCGCACACACGCGCGTACGTGTACGAGAGAAACGCGCATCGCTCGGCCCCCGACCTCCCACCGTAACCGGGAACTCCCCGAAATTTTCCTCCCCCTCGCTTCTACGACGGTTTTTTCCGTCATGGACGGCCCAAAGAATGTCATGCAGCTGCGTCTCCGGCCCGCCTAGGACGAAAAGTCCATTTTCTGTCAGGATTTTTTGTCATAGAAGTAGGAGCCCACCACATCTATGATGATACCGGGTTTTGTCACAATTATCGTCATAGAAGTGTCATATGTATGACAGGAAAAAAATTCGTTCGGCCCAAAATGTCACGGATGTGTCTTTTTTCTACTAGTGTGATGATCATGAAACTTCAGATCAAGTTACTAGGGAACCTCATAGGTCAACCAGAATATGGTTCGCACCAGAGTGGTACGGTAATCCTATTCTAGAAGTCATGTTACTTGACCATGACGAACCAACAAACTATTAGGAAGCGATGATGAGCCCAGATTCCGCGAAATGGCTTGAGGCCATGAAATCTGAGATAGGATCCATGTATGAGAACAAAGTATGGACTTCGGTTGACTTGCCCGATGATCGGCAAGCCATTGAGAATAAATGGATCTTCAAGAGGAAGACGGACACTGATAGTAGTGTTACTATCTACAAAGCTCGAATTGTCGCAAAAAGTTTTCGACAAGTTCAAGGTGTTGACTATGATGAGATTTTCTCACTCGTAGCGATGCTTAAGTCTGTCTGAATCATGTTAGCAATTGCCACATTTTATGAAATCTGGCAAATGGATGTCAAAACTGCATTCCTTAATGGATTTCTTAAAGAAGAGTTGTATATGATATAACAAGAAGGTTTTGTCAATTCTAAAGGTGCTAACAAAGTGTGCAAGCTCCAGGGATCCATCTATGGACTGGTGCAAGCATCTCGGAGTTGGAATATATGCTTTGATGAGTTGATCAAAGCATATAGTTTTATACAGACTTGCGGTGAAGCCTGTATTTACAAGAAAGTGGGTGGGAGCACTACAACATTTCTGATAAGTATATGTGAATGACATATTGTTGATCGGAAATAATGTAGAATTTTCTGGAAAGCATAAAGGAGTGTTTGAAAGGATTTTTTCAAAGAAAGACCTCGGTGAAGCTGCTTACATATTGAGCATCAAGATCTATAGAGATAGATCAAGACGCTTGATATTTTTTTTCAATGAGTACATACCTTGACAAGTTTTTGAACTAGTTCAAAATGGAACAGTCAAAGAAGGAGTTCTTGCCTGTGTTGCAAGGTGTGAAGTTGAGTAAAGACTCAAAACCCGACCATGGCAGAAAATAGAAAGAGAATGAAAAGTCATTCCCTATGCCTCAGTCATAGGTTCTATAAAGTATGCTATGTTGTGTACCAGACCTATTGTGTACCTCACCATGAGTTTGGCAAGAGGGTACAATAGTGATCCAGGAGTGGATCACTGGACAGCGGTCAAAATTATCCTTAGTGGAATAAGGAAATGTTTCTCGGTTATGGAGTTGAAAAACAGTTCCTCGTAAAGAGTTACGTCGATGCAAGCTTTGACACCCATTTGGATGACTCTAAGTCTCGACCTAGATACATATTGATATTGAAAGTGGGAGCAATTAGCTAGAGTAGCTTCGTGCAGAGTATTGTAGATATAGAAATTTGCAAAATACATACGGATCTGAATGTTGCAGACCCGTAGACTAAAATTCTCTCACAGGCAAAACATGATCATACTATTACTCTTGGGTGTTAATCACATAGCGATGTGAACTAGATTATTGACTCTAGTAAACCTTTTGAGTGTTGGTAACATGGCGATGTGAACTATGGGTGTTAATCACATAAAGATGTGAACTATTGGTGTTAAATCACATGGCGATGTGAACTAGATTATTGACTCTAGTGCAAGTGGGAGACTGAAGGAAATATGCCCTAGATGTAATAATAAAGTTGTTATTTATATTTCCTTATATCATGATAAATGTTTATTATTCATGCTAGAATTGTATTAACCGGAAACTTAGTACATGTGTGAATACATAGACAAACAGAGTGTCCCTAGTGTGCCTCTACTTGACTAGCTCGTCAATCAAAGATGGTTAAGTTTCCTAGTCATAGACATGTGTTGTCATTTGATGAACGGGATCATATCATTAGAGAATGATGTGATGGACAAGACCCATACGTTAGCTTAGCATAATGATCGTTTAGTTTTATTGCTATTGCTTTCTTCATGACTTATACATGTTCCTTTGACTATGAGCTTATGCAACTCCCGAATACCGGAGGAACACCTTGTGTGTTATCAAATGTCACAACATAAATGGATGATTATAAAGATGCTCTACTGGTGTCTCCAATGGTGTTTGTTGAGTTGGCATATATCGAGATTAGGATTTGTCACTCCGTGTATCGGAGAGGTATCTCTGGGCCCTCTCGGTAATGCTCATCACTATAAGCCTTGCAAGCAATGTGACTAATGAGTTAGTTGCGGGATGATGCATTACGGAACGAGTAAAGAGACTTTCCAGCAACGAGATTGAACTAGGTATGATGATACCGACGATCGAATCTCGGGCAAGTAACATACCGATGACAAAGGGAACAATGTATGTTGTTATGCGGTTTGACCAATAAAGATCTTCGTAGAATATTTAGGAACAAATATTAGCATCCAGGTTTCGCTATTGGTTATTGATCGGAGATGTGTCTCGGTCATGTCTACATAGTTCTCGAACCCGTAGGGTCCGCACGCTTAACGTTCGATGACGATTTGTATTATGAGTTTATGTGATTTGATGACCGAAGTTTGTTCAGTGTCCCGGATGAGATCACGGACATGACGAGGAGTCTCGAAATGGTCGAGACATAAAGACTGATATATTGGACGATGTTATTCGGACACCGGATGAGTTCCGAGAGGTACCGGGTAACTATTGGAGTGTCGAAGGGTTATTGGAACCCCCCGGGGGAACTAATGGGCCTTCATGGGCCTTAGTGGGGAGAGAGAAGAGAAGGGCCATAAGGGGCTGGCCGCCCCCCCCCCCCCC
>NC_057802.1:568348747-568349567 GCF_018294505.1 Triticum aestivum
CCCCCTCTCCCTTCCTCCTTCCCCATTCCACCAAGTGGAATCCTACTAGGACTTGGAGTCCTAGTAGGACTCCTTTCCTTGGCGCGCCATACAGGGCCGCCGGCCTCCCCCTCTCCTCCTTTATATACGGGAGCAGGGGCACCCTAGAACACACAAGATCAATTGCCTTAGCCGTGTGCGGTGCCCCCCCCCCCTCCACAGTTACACACCTCGGTCATATCGCCGCAGTGCTTAGGCGAAGCCCTGCGCCAGTAGCTTCATCATCACCGTCGCCACGCCGTCGTGCTGACGGACCTCTCCCTCGTCCTCAACTGGATCAAGAGCTCGAAGGACGTCATCAAGCTGAATGTGTGCTGAACGCGGAGGTGCCGTACGTTCGGTGCTTGGATCGGTTGGATCGTGAAGACGTTCGACTACATCAACCGCGTTACTAAACGCTTCCGCTTTCGGTCTACGAGGGTACGTGGACACACTCTCCCCGCTCATTGCTATGCATCTCCTAGATAGACCTTGCGTGATCGTAGGAAAATTTTGAAATACTGCGTTCCCCAACATATATGTAGCCAGTACCGTCGGATAGATATACGAAAACTTGTTGTTCGACCAATCTCTCGGAGAAGGAGAGGTCGATCACTTCTCTTTGTATATGTTCATGACGATCTTGTGTACTTAATGGTTTCCTTCATTTGCTTACTAGCTAGCATGTCGAGTCCTCTCTATACGTATAGTACGTAGCGTCGACCAAGCACGGAGATAAGAGAGGACACTTCTCTCTATTAGCTAGCTAACACAATATATGAAACCCCTAAATTAACCCTAC
>NC_057802.1:568349902-568359580 GCF_018294505.1 Triticum aestivum
CCCCTGAACTGCTGACTGGTGGATGCTTTTTGGTCCCGGTTGATGCTACCAACCGGAACAAAAGGCCCTCCTGCCTGGGCAAACCGCAACGGCCACGTGGAGCCCCATCTATCCCGGTTCGTAGGCGAACCGGGACTAAAGGTATTGGGCTTTAGTCCCGACCCTTTAGTCCCGGTTCCAGAACCGGGACAAATGGGCCTTTTTCTACTAGTGGCTCCAGATTATTTGTACTCATAATTATCTCTAATACACTAACTTGTGATCTTCCCTCAAATATTATTACTATAGCAACAGGAATCTTTATAGTACAGATAGTATGGAGTAATAATTTAGATCTTCCTGTAACATGTAGAATTAATTTGCTATTATGAAGAAAAGCATTCATCACCTAGATTAGTTAAAGATATTCTACGACAAGCTGAGAAGCACACATATCGCAGCAATTCCAATATGTATTGCAACTGCCTTTGGGTGTACTATGGTATGAAATATGAATCTGTTTTCAGCCTTAGGAGTATTTCTGTTGGTGTTACAAGACAAAGTTGCCAAAATTAGTCCTTGTTATTTACACTTTTGTTCACTGTATATAAATGAAGTTTCTTATACATATCGTCAATTGTTCTGCTGTAGATGATATTCCTAAAGGTTAGATCTAAATCCCAAAATGATCCTCCTATAAATAAGAGCTGCCATTTGTCGATCATATCACTCTGTGGATCTAGATAAGAGAAAATAATTGCCTGCTGTTGTTACTTAGAAAGAATGATCTTCCCAACGCCTATCTTTATACAAATTTCTGGGCACATCACATGATTTCCATGACGTGCATCGGTATATTCTGCCAGCAAAAATCGTACATCAAATGCATATAATTTTACAAGCTAATTCCATATGGAGGAAAGGATGAAGAAACTAGATAAAATGATTGATGTACAGGAATATGCTTATTTTGAATTCCATCCGCCTACACTTCTCCAATACGTCTCAAAGGAATTATGCAGGTACTGCTTCAAGTTTACTTTATCAATCGTACCTTCTTTAACCATTTTAATGTGCTTTTGATATTCCTCATTCTAATGGTCCACAACATTGTGCGCAATAAGGTTGCAGTCATCCTTTTCCATGACCAGAGCTTGATATTGCAAATTTTTCTCTTTTATAGTCACGAATCACTCACATTTACTCAATTGCACCAATATTTCCTTTGCATGTTGGTACTAGTACATATTTTTATGTATGATCTACTTCTATAATTAAGGTAGCTACATCGGTACCCATCCTCCTTTCTCTTCTTGCAGTGAATTATGTTTTAATACGCAGAAACATTCACGCTGTAGTGTACCTCGGCGGGTGGTTACTTGACTGCAGGATAAGCACAACCAGTAGTTACGCTGATGCACGATTTTTTGGATTTTGGCCATGTGTGACATGAACGTAAGATAAACACAACAAGTGGACGATCCATGGTGCTGGCAAAAACGTGGTTTGGGATTTTTTTTCCATCTGCTATGGCACCCGCGGATATACATGTTGAAGTCAATTACGAGAACTTCGAGGTCGTCTCTGTACCGTCGGCTACTGGAGCTAGCTGTGTTCATCATTGGATGCTTGCATGTGTGTGTTGAATGAATGTCAATGTACAGAGCATCCAAAGAAAATCGTGCATCCGGACCTTGTGAAACCGGAGCTTGCATTCTTTGCCTAGAGGGACAAGGGGCGCATGAAGAAGGATGACGAGGAGATGGATCGAAAAATTGTTTGACGAGCTCAAGAGGGGGGGCTTCTACGAGGTACGGAGGACGTGAAATTATCTACCGGCAATGAGCACGAGGCAGGCCCCTCCGACAACCACCAGAGGTGAGCAACCTCGATGACGACGATGACAAGGACGACGACTTCAAGTTGTACGAGTACTGTAGGCGTCATGGTCTGTGATGATCTACTATAGTAGTATGTCCATAGTAGTGCTGGTCTTTCCTAATACTGCCTCCGTTCCAAAATATAGTGCTTCCTCTATTCCCGTGCTTCAACTTTGACCATATATTTAACCAACAAGACCGACTGCGGCTGGAGCAAAAATTATACCAGTGAATTCATATTCAAAAGAAGTTTTCAATTATATAATTTTTTCTCCTGCCGTAGTCGGTCTTGTTGGTTAAATTTATGGTCAAAGTTGGACCTCGGGAAGCGTCGGTGCACTATATTTTGGAATGGAGGGAGTATTGTATAATTATGTTGTTTGAAATGTTTAATGTTCAACTAGAAATTTAAGAATGTGCAATGAATCATGTTGAAGTGACCATTTTGATGGCACCAGGTGCCCAAAAACCTTCTTTCTCCTAACCTATAATCAAGATTTAATGTTCAACAGCTGCGGGGCCCAAAAATCTTCTTTCTCCTACCTTATAATCGGGTTTTAATGTTCAACAGCTGCCGTGCCCAAAGATCTTCTTTCTCCAACCCTATAATCGGGTTTTGGGCATCAATTTTTTCGTCATCGGTCCATTGGAGATGCTAATTAGTCATGGCACTGCATTGCTCACCGTGCGTCTAACCCAATTATCCTGATCCTCACATGCATCTCTGGGATCCATAAGCACTTCTATTTTCTTTACATTGATAAGCGTCCAGCTTGACATCAATACATACTGTGAAAGCCAATCGCAAGAACTTCGTGATCGTCCACTCCCGCGAAATGTCAACTTCTGAAGTACTCCCTGTAGTGTCAATAATGGTATTACACTTTGGCTCCAAGGGAGTAGTATTCTATGGATCAGTTGATGCATGCATGTTTGAATGTATTAACAAGCATCTGAGAGTTAATTTAGCTGGGTCGTCGCTCACTTCATTGGGGAGTATAATCGACTCAGTGATTCGTTATTTACTTCACCAAGGGTAACGCTGAAGCAAGCAAGCTGGGAACAACTAATATGAATTTCATCTTGTGTTAGTTGTCTCGCTTATCCGCATGCAAATGTGATTCTAACAAGTCACCTTGGTTCCTTTTCCATGGGTTGTCATTTCTGCGAAGTAGCTACGTGCCCATGCATAAATGTCAAGGTCAATGGTGAGAACTTCAAGGTCGCCCCCCAATATCAACTAATCAACTGTCTCATCCGGCTCACAAAGTGCTGAGCTTCTCTAGCAAAAGATTTGTCCCTTTTATGCCCATTGTATTTTTCTTTAGATTGCTCACCACATATGCGAACGTGAGCTTTCACTTAAATTAGTGGATTAGATCTATTTTGTTCTAGAGTTAAAAGAATGGCTCAAAAGCATCTTCCAAATTGTAAATAAGTAAGTAAATAAATATATCAATACTTTCATTTGGCCAACCTTTCTTATCATTTTGATTAAGGTACATCAATATTCCACTGTATCATTGATTAGCACAAAGTAACAAAAAATGGCATATATCGAGCTTATATGAGCTTTATCAGAGCTTGCATCTTGTAATCATCTTTCAGCTACACAAGTCAAGGTTCCATTCCATCATCAAGATATGTAGACTTCCTATCAGCTTTTGAAGCCCTAGTAAACAGAAAACAGAATGCGAGCTAGCCACATCAAGCATTTGAAAACCTTGGATGGATGGGGACTAAAGATTGCCAATAGAGCATCCAAAAAAAATCTCACAGATTTATCTCTTCAGTATACCTATGTGATGTATCCAAGTCAACAAGCACTAATTAAGGAGCTAATTATTTTATGCCTCCACTCAGACTTTGCTAACCAATAGCTCTGTCCAAACCAATAGCGGAGCTGATGGCACACTGTCAAAGATTCTTATAATCAATGGATGGCTACTGCATGCAGCGGCACGTAAGCGCTCAATTAAGTCGATTCGATTACATCCGCGGAGTCGTCGTTTACTTTGATTCCAGCTCTTGCTTGCCATGGGGCAGACAATGGCGACCACTTGTTAACCCAGCCCAAGGGGATCGGTCGACCGATCGAGCAAGTTGCATGCTCATGGTAAAATCAACGCTTATCCAAGCCCACTTGATCATCCATCATCCAGCTAATCAGTTCTTCATGTATGCATGGTTACTTGACTGTAGGATAAGCACAACTAGTAGATATGCTTATGCGTGGTTCATTGAATTTTTGCCATGTGTAACATGAACGTAAGATAAACACAATGAGTAGATGATCCATGGTGCTGGCAAAAACATGGTTTGGAATTTTCCCGTCTGCTACAGCGCCCGCGGATATACATGCCGAAGTCAATTACGAGAATTTTGAGGCCGCCTCTGTATTCTCAACTACTGGAGCCATCACTGGATGCTTGCATGTGTGTCTTGAACGGATGTCAATGTAGCAGTGCATCCAAAGAAAATCCCGCGCAAGGTAATATATCTATTCTTCATCACCTACATGATGTTTATCCAAGTCAACAAGCACTAATTAAGGCGCTAAATATTTTAAGCCTCCACTTGACTTTGTCAACAAATCCCACACCACCAGCTTGGTCGCAAGGACTATAAATATACATACAATCTTTCACTTAAAACACATCTCATCTTGCAAGAGTACACTTTGATAGAAGACACAATGGTAGGCACAAAATTACTAGCTCTTGGTTGTGTTGTCCTGGTGAGCATTGGATTGGCCAATGCTGCAAGGGTGGCTCGGTACTCGAGTGCCTCTGGAGTAGGGACGGGAGGAGGAGAGGGTGGGGGGTCTCAGGGTGGTGCTGGCTCCGGTTCTGGGAGTGGAACTGGGTCGGGTGTGAGCTCTAGTAGTGGTACACATGCAAGCGGTGGAGGAGGTGGTGGAGGTGGCGGTGGTAGCGAATATGGTGGAGCGGGATCTGGTAGCGGGTCCGGCTCAGGCTCCGGTTCTAGTCAATATAGTCAAGGATCTTCCTATCCTTATGGTGGTGGCTATGGTGGATATACTAGTGCTGGTGGTGCCGGTGGTGGCGGTGGTGGAGGGCAAGCTAGTGGTTATCATGGATCTAGTGCATATGGGGCTGGTAGTGGCACTGGTTCTGGCTCAGCTACAGCTACTAACAATTGGTATGGACAAGGTAATAATGCATATGCTGGTGGAAACGGTGGTGGTAATGGCGGTGGAACAAATGGTGGGAGTGGTGGAGGCGGGGGTGCTGGATCTGGATATGGCGATGCCTACCCATAGTTTCCTTGATGTGAGGAATCTAAAAATCTGGAGCCCAATCTGGTGTGTCAAATAGATGTCTTTAAACCTTTTTATTTATTTGTTATCGTCTTACATATTATCAAATAAGGGCTTCATTATTCTAGTGAAAAATGTACTAGTGCTTGTGATATATACCAAGAATGTAACATGTCAATGTATCACTATGTATGTATGAATAAAATCATCTGTGTTTGTGCCAACTGACTTGCAATGAGAAGTATGAACACACGTCCTATGGTTAAGTAACATAAATTGCTCGATTATGGTTAATGACTGACAAATCATCAATTTAGTCATACATGCTGTGTCACGAGAGGGGAAAGGGGGGGTCACCCATAATACATAACAAAATCCATCACTTTTGGTTTGCTTCTTTCTCTCACCTGAAGTGCCTCGTCGCATTTAACGAAAAAGTGAAACGTTTTGTATAGACCTAGATCATCTACCTCTAGGGAGTTCCGAGGCTCCACATCACCATCTTAGAACCACACCACCATATCCATCACATCCATGCTGATGGGAATGCCCAGACATTCTCCCGGCAGGGCCATGGTCATCGCGAGTGCTACTAGACTACCACCATCATGACTTAGTGCCATGAAGTTTTTTTTTCCTTCATGGTCTCTATCGAGGGGTGTCCTTCCCCACCACTAGCCATGAATGGTCTATGATCTTATTCTCGTGTATTATTATTTTTATTTATTTTCTTTTTTGCAGGCTCCAGCTGTTAGACTAGGAAGTTAGAGTTAAAACTTCTAAATTTCATTTTCATCGATGACCATTATAGAAAATTTTGTTCCAAAGCTTTGCTACTTACTTTAAAGAAAAGATAGTTGTTCAGGGGTTTCTAGAAATTCCCTTCGTTTGGTGTGAAAATTGTTACTACTTTTCAAAGCTGGATGGTATCCTTCTTACGTGCACATCTAGTTTTCTTCATGGTTACTCAAATATATGTATTAAGAACACCAAACAAGCGGCATGGTTCGATAAGCACAACATGCCTACGCTCTTTTGTTCTTACATGCTAGTTTTCTTCATGGCTAGTCATATATTAGCCGTGCATGCAATCAGCCAGTCAGCTCAGGTAGAAAAACTGGAACCCTGCAACGAAAAGCAGACAATACAGTTGGAGAACAAGATACTTTTCACCAGTTTCAGACCATAGAAACACATCAACATAATAATCTGGGTGTTAAACTTGTATATTCCATTGACAATGTAAACTGTACCCCCACCCCTCAACCCCAACACACACCAATACAATTCACCAGTATGTACATTTATCAAACAGAAGAAGAAAAAACTCACACGTAAATGCCAATGCGCATGCTACAGAATGGTGAATGTGGATAGTCTCGAAATGCTACAGAATACTGAATGTGGGTACCTAAACAATTACCAATGTCGCAATACATCCAGAAACAAATAATTGGAGTGAACTTAAGACAATCAGGTTGAGACACAGTTCCTTGTGATGTACAACTAATATGGATCGGAGGGACTAATATAATATTCTGGGCGTTAAACTTGTACTATATTCTAGCAACAGTGTAAACTGTAACCCCACAAACACACACAATATTCGGCAGTATGAGCATTTATCAAACAGGAAAAGAAAAAAAACTCACACACGCGATGCCAATGGACATGCTACAGAAAACTGAATGTGGGTAGCCTCCAAGTGATTGGGTAGCTGAGCAATTACCAATGCACATAATACATCCAGAAACAAATGATTGGAGTGAACTTGAGACAATCTGCCCGAGACAGAATTCATGGTGTTGTGCCGCTTGAGCCAATCTGCTTTCGACCAATGGTACGCAAGATGGTCTTACACTGCTTACAGAGAAAAATGAACATGCCTGGCAGTCTAAACGGGTGTATAATCTTGGGCCTGAGCCAGACCATGATAAACCGTTCTTTTGCCTATCAGTACATGTTTTCTCAAGCCGATGTTGAGATCGAACATCACAAGAAGCATTGATTCCTTGAAATGGCTAGGAGCTAAAGTTAAATGATAAATATAGTTCAAAACAATGCAAAACAAAAGCAGAATTACTATATGTTTCAATACTTGGCCATTGTTATTATGCAATCTTTCAGTTTAACTAGTGTTCTGAACTCTAGAAAATAAGGAGGAAGATTCTCCCTCGTTCACCGTCAACTAAAACAAAACATAGAAGCAGCCAAGCTGAGAGTGCAGTTTGAGATTAAGATACTCACTGGTAGAAAAAAGCCCTTTAGTCCTGGTTCGCAACAGCCTTTAGTCCCGACTGTGCAACCGGGACTAACTATGCGCGACTAAAGACCCCCCCTTTAGTCGCGCCTCTTACGGACCGCGACTAAAGGCTTTAGTCCCGGTTCTTGTGGCTGGCCGGGACTAAAGGCCCGTCCACGTGGGCGCCCGTGGTCCGTCGGGGCGGAGGACCTTTAGTCCCGGTTCTCGTGGCCAACCGGGACTAAAGGCCTCCTCCGCAGGTTTAGGGTTTTAGCCCCCCTAAATCTGGTTTCTTTTTAGTTTGGAGTGTTTTATTTCTTTTATATTTTATTTTGTGTTTTATTTTAATTTTGATAAAGTTTCAGTACACATATTCTACGCTACTATATACATGCATATGAAATTTCAAACAAGAAGAATTCAAGAGGAATATATAATATATATTCAATCTCGGGTGACCATATACAACTTCGAACAAGTTTCCATACACAATTAGGATGGATGACCATATACAACTTCGAACAAGTTTCAATCTCGGGTATGCATATAAATTTCTTCGTCCTTGGTATAGTGTTCTCCTTTAGGATTGATGACTTCCCTCATGAAAAATCCTGCTAATTCTTCTTGAATTGGTCGGAAGCGAGCTTCTGGACTAAGCCTCCTCCGCAAGTTATCCGTCGCGTTCCGCACGCTATCTGATGCCTTCCGCTCAGAGGTGTGTCTCCGGATGTTCTCACAAACATAGTATCCACATAGATTGGTCCCCGGTGGCTGCTTATCCACATTAACTAACCTTCTGAAATCTAGCTCATGTTTGAATTCACCGACAATTTCTTCTGAGAACCGTCTCCAAACCCTACAGGGCAAAGAAAATTAAATGAACAAGGGAGTTATTAGTTACTTGATATTAGGAAATGAACGAAAGAGACCGATCCATATAGAGCTCAAATGATTGAAAATAATTACTTTTGCAGCATTTTTCTCATGTCGGCCCAACGCTTTGGATCCGAATCCATAGAGTCCATGATTAGAACTCTGGAGGTGTGAAGTTCAATATTTAGCAGAATTCAGTGGAACCTGCGGACACGTTACATGCACAGTCATGCATAACTCATCGATTAGACATACCATGCATGGAGTAAACAAAAGAGAATGGGCACAAGAGAGAAACACTCACCCAAAATGGTAAGGAAATAGAATATGACTTTTGAGTTGATGCTTTCTAAGAAACTTGTACAAGTCTTTCTCCACGTCTTCGGGGTGATGTTGTAACACATGTCCATTAACGATATGTGGGTCAATGAATCCAACATCATGGATGTTTCTTATTTTGCATTCCCAAATCTTCAATCTGCATAATAGCGTACGCAACAATATAGTTAGGACAATATATATATATATATATATATATATATATATATATATATAGTGCAGGCAATGAAGAACGAGATGAGGTAGAAATAAATCACTTACAGAACGTAGCAACTCAGCATAGATTTGTCGAGGTCGCGCAGATTGAACAGCTGGAACAATTCACTCATATGAACTTCTACAGAGTACCGTTTGGTGTGATGCTCATCTGTAACATCCGCATAAACATATTCTTTGTCGGCCCATGTTATGAATTGCTTGTACCAACGTAGCAGATTTCGCATTTGTGGTGGTAGACTCTTTTCCCGCGCAGGCTCGACGAGAGGCCCATCCCGCACATATTGTAATGCTATCTCACATACTGGCGCATCCTCAAGGCCTAAGAAGGCACGAAGAGTCAAACCCATCTCGGACGCTTGTTTCATGGCACTCGCTACAGTCAATCCAAGTGCTGCCGCAGCTGCTATGATCTGGGGGTCCTCTTCCGGACTGGCTTTCACTATGAGCGGGGGGATCGATTGTTTCTTCTGCATCCCGAGCTGGTCAACTTGTTTCCCGCTTTTTTTACTTTCTTCTTTCTCCTCCTTCAATATTTTTGCTTGCCTACGAAGTTCATGTCCATAGTCGTCAGGCATATTCAGCTCGGCTTGGGACGGTGTCGTCAAAAAATCCTTAGCCCACTTCTTTTGCTTCTCAGTGAATACTTGCTTGGGCTCAGGCTCTTTTTTCGCCTTCATATCCGCCTTCCATTTCTCATAATCAGCAGACGCGGCCAATTTGGTTTCAGCTTCACTAAGTTCCCCAGGCCTTGGGAGGAGAGGCTTCAGTGATGGCTCCGGTACCCTTGTGGTCTTAGGTACATAAGGGTCCGGGTTAATAGTCCAGGAGCGGGTTTCCTTGTTGTCCGCCTGCTTCTGCTTCTTCGC
>NC_057802.1:568362124-568364240 GCF_018294505.1 Triticum aestivum
CCCTTTAGTCGCGGTTGGCCACACCAACCGCGACTAAAGGGTACCTTTAGTCGCGGTCCGCCTCCCCAACCGGGACTACAGGGTTTTGGCGCCGCTTTCGTTCCCGCGCAGAAAGACCCTTTAGTCGCGGTTGGGGACAACAACCGCGACTAAAGGGTACCCTTTAGTCGCGGTCTGCCTCCCCAACCGGGACTAAAGGCATTGTGCTGGAACTGGCGCGGTGCGGTGGGATGTTTAGTCCCACCTCGCTAGCCGAGAGGCTTCGACAGTGGTTTATAAGCGCGGCTGCGCTGACCACTTCGAGCTCCTCTCAAATGCAGGCTTACGGGCCTATTCTGTCACTATGTGCTTGTGGGCCTACTGGGCCTTCTGCGGGCCTGAATCCTGGCCCATTGATGGGTTTCTAGTCGTATTCAGGCCGTGGTGGCCCAGTAGGAGGCATATTTTTTATTTTTTGCCTGTTTTTTTTTCTTTTTTTCTTTATTTATTTTGTTTTCTTTCTACTTACAACAAAAAACTTATTTATTTTATTTTATTTTGTTTCTAATTACTTATTTATTTTACTTTATGATAATTTTTTTTGCTATTAAAGTTTCTAACAAAAAAAGTTCTTTATGAAAATTCTTTTAGCTTTCAATGATTTTGAACAGAAAATACTTCGATAATTTTAGTTGAATCAATTTTATTTATGCTATTAAAATTTATTTTATTTTGTTTGTACTTATATATTTTATTAAAGTTTATATTATTTTGTTTCTAATTCATTTTAAAATCTTAAAAATACAATTATATATCAAAAAAATCAGAAAATAAAACTAATTCATTTTAAAATCTTAAAAATACAATTATATATAAAAAATCAGAAAAATAAAACTAATTCATTTTAAAATCCCTTGAAGGTTTGACAAAAGGTTTGATACATCATTCAGTTCATCGACCAAATACAAAGTTTGGTACAATAAATTATTACACATCAATTCTTCCCTTGTGTCCCTGCTTGCTTACGATTGTGCCGTATCCATGGAGCATCCTCATCATTTAACTTAATGCTTGGGTCAGTGTTCACTTTGAAGGGCGGAATTTCACCAAACATATTAGAATCTTCTGACATGTCTGTCTTGTCCTCCACTCCCACGATGTTTCTTTTCCCTGAAAGAACAATGTGGCGCTTTGGATCATCGCATGATGTACTGATCATTTTCTTATCTTTCCGTTTCCTCGGTTTGCTACTCATGTCCTTCAAATAAAAAACCTGAGCGACATCTTTGGCAAGGACGAATGGTTCGTCAAGGTAACCAAGATTGTTGAAATCCACCATTGTCATTCCGTATTGCTCGTCCACCTTTACCCCACCTCCTGTTAGCTTGAACCATTTGCACCGGAACAAAGGGACCTTAAAGGAGGGTCCATAGTCAAGTTCCCATATCTCCTCTATGTAACCATAATATGTGACCTTTCGCCCATTCTCGGTTGCTGCATCAAAGCGGACACCACTGTTTTGGTTGGTGCTCTTTTTATCTTGGGCGATGGTGTAAAATGTATTCCCATTTATCTCGTACCCTTGGAAAATCGTTATAGTCGAAGATGGTTTCTTGGCCAACATGTACAGCTGATCTCCAACATCATTGCCATTCATTAAATGTTTTCGCAACCAACTGCCGAAAGTCTCCATGTGGGCCTTTCTAATCCAGGATTCAGGCTTCCCCGGGTTGTCCGAGCGTAAAATATTCTTGTGTTGCTCGAAGTACGGAGCCACAAAGCTGGAATTTTGCAGAACTGTGTGGTGTGCTTCAGTCATAGAATGACCGTCCATACATATCGTGGATTTCCTTCCGATCTTGCCTTTTCCACTTAGTCTCCCCTCGTGCCGCGATTGAGGAATACCAATCGGCTTAAGGTCAGGAACATAGTCAATACAGAACTCAATTACCTCCTCATTTCCATAGCCCTTGACGATGCTTCCTTCTGGCCTAGCACGGTTACGAACATATTTCTTTAATACTCCCATGAACCTCTCAAAGGGGAACATATTGTGTAGAAATACAGGACCGAGAATGGAAATCTCTTCGACTAGGTGGAGCAGGAGGTGCGTCATAATATCGAAGAAGGATGGTGG
>NC_057802.1:568367139-568368720 GCF_018294505.1 Triticum aestivum
CCGCGACTAAAGGCCTTCGGGGACCTTTAGTCCCGGTTGGCCAGGCCAACCGGGACTAAAGCCCTCCCGTCTGCCAGCTGTCGACCGAGCGCGCTGGGCCCAGATAGTTGGTCGCGGGTCTCCTCCCGAACCGCGACTAAAGACCCCTTTTGTCGCGGTTCGATTATTTTGGGGACTAATGGGGGCGTATGGAAGCCTATTTTTCTACTAGTGACTGTTCGCCGGTTTCAGACCACATTAACAATATGCGTATTAAACTTATGGACCACGATATTTGGCACACGTGTGCCATATAAGCAAAACTATCACACACGCCTTCTTCCTTCTCTCTATCTACATGCATGCATGGATTACCATGATTTCTCTCCCTTCCCGTGCACTCCCTTCTTCTAATTATATGCATGCACTAGAGGACAAAAGAGTTGATGTCATCCTAGATTCTCCTTTTTCAAAGATTAAAAATGTTTTGTAGCTCAAGCCGTCGGTCCGATGCAAAAACCGTTATCACATAAAAGATTCATCGCGATGAGATCTTCAAAACTAGATCCCATGTTGGTATGTTTCGACGACTTTTTCTGGGGGTCAAAAGTTACCACGTCTGGGCTACATAAGTTATCACGTCTGTGATATGCAAGTTATTGTGGTATTTTCACATAAGTTACCGGGGGCATAAAAATGGTTCTCCCACCATTTCCACATGCACATGCATGTCTACACAAGTGTACACAAAATGTTGATATCATTCTAGATTGTCCCTATTCTGAAAATTTAAAATGTTTTGTAGCTCAAACCATCGGTCCAACGCAAAAAAAATTGTTTTCACATAAAAGATTCATGGCGACGAGATCTTCAAAAGTAGATTTCATATTGGTATGTTTGGACGACTTCTTTTTGGGGTTCAAAAGTTACGACACCTATGATATGCAAGTTATCATGGTATTTTTCACATAAGTTACCGAGGTATGTTTTTCATCAACTTTTTCCCAACTTGGTCAAACTTATCACGGTGTTTGCACATAAGTTATCGGGTACGTGACGCGTATATTATCGTGCTATTTTCACATAAGTTAGCAGAGTTATTGTTTTCAACAACTTTTTTCCCTCTTGATCAAAGTTAACACAGTGTTTGTACGTAAGTTATCGGGTATGCGGTTCATATATTACCGTGTTATTTTTCATATAAGTTAGTGGGAGGGGGGTATGTTTTTCAACAACTTTTTTCCGACTTTGTCAAACTTACCAAGGTGTTTGTACATAAGCTATCAGGTATGTGGAGTTATCGGGGGTATGTTTTCAGCAACTTTGCCCCCCTCCTCGGTCAAAGTTACCACGGTCTTTGCATGTAAATTATCGGGTATGTGTTCCTATATTACCGTGTTATTTTCGCATAAGTTACTGTGGTTATGTTTTTCAACAACAAAAATCCGACTTCGTCAAAGTTACCACAGTGATTTTACGTAAGTTATCAGGTATATGGTTCATATATTACTGTGCAATTTTCACATAAGTTGCCGAGGGGGTATGTTTTCAAAAAAAAATCCCCCTCATTGGTCAAAGTTACCGCGGTGTTTGTATGTTACT
>NC_057802.1:568368920-568385061 GCF_018294505.1 Triticum aestivum
GATATTTTCACATAAGTTACCGCGCGCGCGGGGAGGGGGGGGGGTGGGTGGGTGGGTTTCAACAACATTTTCTCTCCTTGGTTAAAGTTACCACGGTGTTTGTACAGAAGTTATTGTGTATGTGGTTCGTATATTATCGGGTTATTTTCGCATAAGTTATCAGGGGTATATTTTTCAAACAACTTTTTTCCTCCTTCGTAAAAGTTACCGAGGTGTTCCTACGTAAGTTATCGGATATGTGGTTTGTACATTACCGTGCTATTTTCACATAAGTCATCGGGGCTATGTTTCTCAACTACTATTTTCCCCGTTGATCAAAGTTACCACGGTGTTTCTGCGTAAATTGTCGGAACGCGGTTCGCACATTACCGTGTTATTTTCACATAAGTTTTCAGTGGTATTTTTTCAATAACATTTTCCCCTCTTTGGTCAAAGTTATGCGTAAAGTATTGGGTATGTAGTTCATATATTGTTGTTTTTACATAAGTTACAGGGGCATGTTTCAACAAATTTTTTTGCTCGGGTTCAAATTACCATGGTGTTTTCACCAAGTTCTCAGATTTGCGGTGCGTATATTATCATGCTATTTAAACTTAATTTACCATGTGTATATTTTCAAAAAAAAAATCTTACCACGGTGTTTCGTACCTAAGTTATCACGTCTGTGATACGTATATCCTCATGCTAATTACACAAATTTTACCGGGTATCTTTTCAACAATTCTCTTCCCCATGATGAAAATTACCACAGTGTTTGTACCTAAGTTATCTGGTATGTGGTGCATATATTATCATGCTACTTACAAAGAATTTACAATGTGTATGTTCTTAATAACTTTTTTCTCGGGTCCAAAAATACCGCGGCGTTTGCACCTACATTATCAGGTCTGCGGTGTGCATATTACCGTGTTATTTACACAAAAGTTACTGTTGTGTACTTTTTCAACAAATACAACAGAATATGGACATGGTTAATATGGGCAACATATGTTCATGGCACCTCAAGCAGAAATGAATAAAATACAATTTTGCTTGTTTAGAATGTCATGCTAAGATGCTAACCCAGGTCAAGTACTCTCACAACAAAGATTCTGATGTAAACATGTTACTTTATAGAAGGCTTATGCAGGTTCTGCATATGTACTAGATGAAAAATGTCACCATCCAGCATTGGATGGTTCTCTGAACTAGCAGCAGGATGGTATGAGAAGGCCATATCCAGAACAGAGGTTGGACTTTCATTTTCTTGTTCACACCATAAATTTAACCCACTATATAAACTATGAGCTAATCATGTGCACGTCGAAGACAATCAAAATTGTTGAGTACCGTATGGATGACTAAACTGAATCATGTCCAGATGTATGGAAGAAACCATACTCAATCAGACGGAACTATAAACTTTGGGAAAAAGAACAATGGCAAATAATCTTGATTACAGTCTGTTCTATCAAGGCAGATTAGCAATAGATCACCACTGATACATGTGCTACATCCATGCATGTATCAATCATTTTTGCACACTAGGATCGAGGCACATTTGGGCGGCTTATTCTCTACTAGTTACTCTGCTAGTACATCAGAATTCAGAAAAGTCCACCCGCAATTTTTTTTTTCCAGAAAAGACACCTACCTAGAATCTATACCTTACGGTTGATGCATTGGAGGGCTGCAGCCAGCGCCCGGGCCTATCAGTCCATGAAGGTGATGTCTAGCTTCCGCACCTACACCTTCAGACTACTGCTGATATTGTATGGGACGAGCAAGACAAGGACGAGCTTGGACGTATGTAGAAGGAGGAGTCTGCTCGCTGATCTCAAAGAAACAAGCAGGACATGAACGAGCACGGATGGGAACCTGGACAAGGATGAGCTCGGAGGTCAGCTCGACGGGGAAAGCGGCCAGGCCGGCGGCGTATGAGCAGAGGTGAGGTCGAGGACGAGCAGCGGAGTTGAGATCAGGTCGAATTACTGGGCGTTGATGGAGAGGTCGACGGGGACGACCGGCCCGGCCGGCGGTCGACTCCAGGACGAGCTACGGGATTGAGGTGGACGAATGTAGAGTATTGGCGAGTGGTGACGGCGGCGAACAAGAGTTTCCATCTTATCGCGGCATGGTGAGAGACCACACGACTTTGATCAAGCGAATCGGTACGCTGGGTTCACTTAGCGGTGGCATGCATGCGTAAATACATCTCAACTCCATCTTCTGTGTTTCCAGCGCCCGAGGGGGTGTTTGGTTCAGGGACTTTTTAGTTCCAAGACTAGAAAAAGTCCTGCGCCCGAGGGGGTGTTTGGTTCAGGGACTTTTTAGTTCCAAGACTAGAAAAAGTCCTAAGAACCAAACGGGAGGGACTTTTTCTATAGGGCCTAGAAAAAGACTCTACTAGAGAGTCTTTTTTGATTAGTCCCTGGGACTAAAAAAAGTCATAGGACTTCTGAACCAAACACCTCCTGAGTGGTGAGATCGCGACCTCGCCATCTACAAACGGACGGCATCCAGGTGGGTTGGCAGTTTTGCAAAAACGATTTGGGTTGCCACATACATATTTCGTAAACTTATATCTTCCATGGACAGTTTAAACTATAACATGTCACGCACAAAAAAAAAAATCAGATACGGAGATGGAAATGTGCATGCTACAGAAAAATGAATGTGAGTAGCCTCCAAGTGATGTGGGTAGCTGAGCAATCACCAATGGGACATAGTACATCCAGAAACAAATGATTGGAGTGACCTTGAGACAATCTGGTTAAGACACAATTCCTGGTGATGTTGTGCTTGAGGCAATCTGCTTTCGACCAATGGCACTCAAGATGGTCTTGTGCCGTTCATAGAAAAAATGAACATGGCTGGCAGTTACAGAGTCTAAAGGGGAACACAATCTGGGATCTGAGCTGAGCAATGATAAACATTGCTTCTGCTTATCAGTGCAAGTATAATTTCACAAGCTTCTGTTAAGATTGAACATCACAAGAAGTGTTGATTCCTTAAAATGGTTAGCAGCAAAGGTGAATGATAAATACAATTCCAAATGATGCAACACAAAGGCAGATGTATATATCAATACTTAACCATAATTAATTATAATGCACTCTTTCAGTTTAACTGGTGCTCCGAGTTCTGGTTCAAAATCAGGTGCAATTTACTTCAACAAGGAGGATAATCTGCCCCATTTCTTCTTTAGCTTAGAAACAGGAAACCGCCTGTAATTTTAGCAAACATTTCAACCACTTACCCAAATGACTTGTAATTTTGGCATCACAATCACAGTAACGACATTGGCCCCAAAGGATATTCAAAGAAACATAATGCATCCATGTAAGTGTCAGAGCTCCTTGATCATAAGTTTTTGAACCTCAACAAAGAAGCTAGCAGGCTCATAGTGCATCCAGTTCAGCAAAATCCACCTCCGCATAATCTGCAGCTGAAACAAACTGACCCTAAATTAAATACTGCAGCTGATGTGGATACGGAGAGCTAGGTTGTAAGAAGCACCACCACACTCAACAAGCCTCAGATGAAAGGATATGTGTGCTCACCACATTATCATCTGATGAAAGGCGAGTTGTTGACAACATAACCCTCTAGTGTCCGAAAGAAAGCATGTGAAACTAGACTTTGTTTGAGTCGAAGTCGAGTAGGACGGAGGCCTTTGCGATGGAAACTGGCAACCAACTGGCCTTCCATGCCAACCTGAAGTAGCCAATCATCAAAATGGACCAGCACGAGCACATGACCGTCCCAAGACGACGTGGCAACCACCTCCCAACGATGGTCAAACTTTCCACATTGCAAGCTGATCTCCGCAACCGGCAATTCGACCCGATACTTTAAGGCCCAGATCTCGGATTTGTAGTCCTGCATCGCCCAGATTTCAACGCTTGTCCCTTCATAATTAAGACCGAACATGCCAAGCATGCCACCCATCTCAAACAGGTCGGCGCAGTCAATAACAATCGAACATTGCATCAACCGGAGCGACTCAGAAATGGTGTCAAATACCGTTATGTAGGAGTTTACGTACCAATGCAGGCTACCGTTGTGAAGGAGGAGGAGCCCATCGCAGGAGTCCTGGAGCAGGAGGCCGTGGCCGTAAACGCTGCGAATGCCAAGTCGCGCGCTGTACTGGAGCTCGTCGACCCCTGCCACGTTGTCCAACGGAATGATGTCTAGGGACTCGACGACGTCGCCGGCGCAGTTGTAGCCGTAGAGGAGGGGGGTGGTGGGCTGGCGGGCGTGGTGGGCGAGGAGAAAGTCGCGGGTGGAGGTGGCGAGGCGCCAGGCGCGGCAGCGGAGGATGGCTTTGGGGGGCAGGCGGACGAGGATCTCCCAGACCACGACCTCATCCGGGAGGCCAGGGAGGAGATGCGTCGCTGCTGCTCGTGCGGCCGCCGCCATGGTCGCCGGCTGGGAGCTCATCCTGCTCTGCTTGTGTGTGTGTGTGTGTGGTAGTGACGGCGGCGGCGGTGGAGTGGTAGGATTTCCTCTCTCGTGGAAACGAACAGAAATGCATTTGGGCTGGGCTTTGCGTATCTCGTTGAGATGAAACCGGCTGGGCCGGGCTCAGGTTTCTTTGCAAACTCTTAATTTACTCAAAAACCTCTATGCTCGAAAATAAAAAACTTATCTTGCCAATGGTCTACGTTGCAGAGATTCACGTCTACAATAAACCCAACTCCAAACATCATATGCATGGTCCCTTTTGGAACATAATCTTCACCAATACTTAAAAAAAAAAACAATCCATGGAAGCGGAGTTCATGCCCAGCGACGTGCCCAGTGACGTGGGTCATTGTGCATAGCCACCACATGGGCACTGGGCGGCAACATCCCTGCCTCTCCCTCCCCATGCCCGCCACACCGGAAACGACTTCACGTATGTTGCTTCGCATTCTGCCGCCCACCCTACACCATCGGCTAACGCAACCGGTAGGCGGTGGCAAAATTATTAGAATGACAGGTACAAATTTTACCAAAAGCGCTGTAGAAATAGATTCATAAGGTCACACAAGAAACCTTGCGTCCCTTCCCTATAAATTAATGAGGCACGGCTAGTGCTAGCCCACCAAGGGTCGACTGCTATCTAAGGGTTAGGTGATCGGAGCATTTTGTTTTTCCGTAGCGCATAGCACAACGATGGCATGCCTACTTAGAGCTACCGAGCAGTTTATGATCCGGGGTGGGGGGAGGGGGGCAAACAAGATGCGCCAATAGAAAATAGCAACCGTAAATGATATTGTCGAATAAAATATATATATATCATGTTCTATAGATTATTATTTTCAAATTTTATAAGAGTTCTTAAAAAATACTTTATTCAAAAGTATTTTCAAAACAATATGTTTTAACATATACAAAAAAGTTATTCAGTGTCAAATAAAATGTTTGTTAAAAAACGCAAAGATATTTCAATAAATAAAATGTTTTGTACTCCCTCCATCCCATAATATAAGAACATTTTTTACATTACACTAGTGTCAAAAACTATCTTACGCTATGGGACACAGGGACTATGTAACTATTTACTATCTTTATATGTTCAAAATATCTTAACTACGATTTTTCTTTCAATGAGAATGATCTGCATCTTCTGTACTCTTAACTATGATTTTGGCAAATAATTATGAAGGAAGTTGCCCGTCAAGCTTGCTCATCTTGATGTATATTTGTTGTGCAGCAGGACAGGAGCCTCTCAACTCCAGCAAGAGCAGCTCCGCAGAAACAACTGTTGCTTATGATCTAGCTACAGAAACACATAAGGCAGGCCGTCCCTGTTCATCATATCTTAGCGGACCAACCTTTTTGAAGGCAGAAACAATCTTCACCATCCATTCATTTTTTATTTACTCCTAATAACACGCTTCAAACCATCATTGCAATGGCCTCGAGTAGAGGCAAGAGATCACCCAGCAATCAAACATCACAGAGGCTCTAAAGTTACAACAAACTTCTTTTTCACTTCTTTGTTACTTGTTCATTTATTTTACTTAGGTTTTATTACTTCTTTGCTGGATCTAAGTGCCCCCACGGGACAACGGAAACCATTGCATATCTACAAGAGACAAGCACGGGCAGCAGGTTGATGCTGGTGTCCAGAGGCACCAAACGACCTACTACCAGGTCATCCAAGGCAGCATCGCTGAGGCTTCAGATTTTCACCTCTCGCACGTCATTTTGCCCGAAAGGGGTGCCGCAGCCCGGGCACTTCCGGTGGCGTAGCTCGAGGTTCCTCTGGATGCATGTTGAGCAGAACAGGTGGAAGCATTTGGTGATCACAACCTGCGAACAACCAAACAAGCAACAGAAGGCTAATCAGCATTCAGCGGTAGGTGGTATTCAGGTTTAAGAGCATAACAGAGAAACTGGAACTTATAACTCAGCTTCTACCATCTCGAGTCACATACAAATCTGCATCATCCAAAAATAAGGTTGTGCAATTCAATGAACAGCAAGTTACCTCTTTGGGTCGGTCAAAGCACACGCCACACTTGAGAATAGCCTTGCATTCTTTTATCTCGTCCTGGAGCTTCTGGATAGTAGCCTCTTCGTTCTCGGAGGTCAGCTCCGTGACTTCATTCTTCACCTCCTCGTATTCTTCCTCGAGCTTTCTCTTCTCGCTTCTATAATAAGATAGCAAGAGAATGTAACAAGCCCTGGTGGCATTACAGCAAGACCAACTTGGAACCAAAAATTAACACCACGCCAGCAAGCCTAACCTCTCACGCTCCAGCTCCGTTCTGAGCTCAGCTATTTTTTTCTGGTTTTGCTCATATTCTTTCTCAGAGGATCCAACGGCGGACCGAAGCCACTTGAGCTCCTTCTCTGCTTCAGATACCTCCAGCAGAGTCTTTTCAATGGTAATTGCATGATGCCTGTTCTCTGAAGAAGCTTTTATAGCTTGTGCGACATAGGCTTTCATCTGTAAGGTTTATTCAAATAAAGACACTTCAAAACCAGCTCAGTGGTAAACACAGACACACACAAACAATATATTTTTAATACAATAAATATTTGCTTTGAAGTGATTTTCAGTTACTGTTGGCAGACAGCAAACTGAACCATAAATAACACACAGGGCATGAGTCAGAGATTACCTGCTCTTCACCACGGCAGAGTTTTTGTTTAGATGACTCCAGTGAACTGTTCACCTGATGGAGTTGCTTCTGTAACAAATGCTTTTCAGAGAGAAGGGAAGCAGAGGCTTGCTTTGTCTTCACACTATCTGATACTAGCTGTTAGATGAGAAGCAAGTTACTGACGGGAACTAATAAGAAAAGCAAACAACGTATCTTCTGGCAATGCAACAGAGCATAAATGATGTGGGGTTGCAGTGCATGGTTAATAACGCAATAAGGCAAGGTGATGCCAGCATCTAGGTGCTAGCCAGAGACGTGCTGCAAGGCCACACTATATGAATCAACAAGTAGCAGCAACTGGAGTAAGTAGCTAAAAGATAGAGATGGAAAACGGAAAAGAGAGATACACCAGGCCCCCTAGCCCAACAGCTGCAGCTGTCACCATGCTTGTACACATGGAGCATGTAACAGGATCCTAGTGGTGTGTTGCTATATTGAGGGGAGTGCCATGCCGACAGCAAAGGGGAAACGCCCGTGAGACAGAAGCGCGGATTCCACCACAGAAAGCCCAGCAAGCTGGCAGCGAAGATCTGCCCTGGTATCAGATACGCACCTTTATGTTAAAATCATCTCTGTCGGCAACCTGTTGAAGAAGATGCTGGTTTTGTGTCTGCATGTCTTCATATGCTTGACCAATTGTCTGCAGTGACAGCATCATTTGCTTTCAAACACACTCGCACACACACAAAAAAACACTGCTGATAAGAAAACGAAAAATGAGCTAACCTCAATTTCAGAGATATAAGCATCTCCTTCTGCTTCTTTAATTCTTATTGCCTCCTTGAGTTCCAGAACATCTCTGCAAAACAGATCATACAAGGGATGAAGCTGCAGAGATGATACAGAATACCAAGTCCTCAGTGAACAATAAAATATCTACTGGTTCACAAACATAACATATGCTGCCAGCTGTAGGAAAATATAAAAGCTCGTTTAAATTACTGATCACTAGAACTAGTTGGATAATACTTGATAGCAAGATGAGGATTATTGAGTTCGAATTAGGTTTTAACCGAGTTGGCCAAACAGGACAGTAAGGCACAAAATATATGTATTACTAGCAGGTGCAGGAACCAGTTGCAGGAGTTAAACTGGAACCTAGCCAGTTCTGATTTCACCTGGCCTGGTTTACGGCTGCAAAAAAAAAGTCCAGTTTGTTTGTGCATTTGAGCCTATGAGTTTATTAAGAATTTAGTAAATGGAATTTAGGAACAAGGTGTATATGCTCGGATTTCCAATGGAAGTTGTGATCAAGTATGGGGGGTTAAGGGAGTGTATTGGCCATTGAGCGGCAAAATGGGCGGTTTTGAAACCTATAAAGGACTATGTTAACCGTTATAAATAGTACTCCATACGTTATTAATTGACGCTCAAACGGATGTATCTAGACGTATTTCGATGCTAGATACATCCGTTTGAACAACATCAACTAATTCCGGACGGAGAAAGTATGTATTTAACACACTCAACATTTTTCACGTCATTAATAGGAGCAACCAGGATGAAACAACTGCAATAATTAAGATCCTGATCCCCTCAATGGAAAACTCGTTTGAAATAGCAACCCAAGTAAACTGGAGAACTATTTCAGTGCCAGTAAACTGGAGAACACATATCGAATTGTCACTAGGAGAAGATAACTGACCTTTCAGATGCATCTACATCGGTCCTTAACTCTTCCAGTTCTGCTTCAGCAATGCAAAGCCTTCGCTGGCATGCAGTTTCGGCTTCATTTGCTGCTTTTACACGAAGCTCAAGACTATGCTCTTCTAGACTAGTTCTCAAATATTCAGCCTGCTTGCGAGCTCGATTTTCTGATTCCTTGATCTCTGTAATTGTCCTAGATTCACATAGTAAAATAAGAATCTAACAAATGAAGCAAAAATATATTAGTATGAAAAATTGATGAAAGCTGTGAATTGACATTCATTCTATGGATCGTTTTCAAAGGGGAAATCAATGGGCATTTGGTAATGGAGGAAAGCGTAGAGGTAACCAACTTAAGTTTTTTTTCCATTTTTTGAGTTCTTAGCCTATATGAACTATGATTTTTATTCCTTGCCGTTTTGAACATTTTATTTTCAGCGATCTAAACTAGTATATTTTCCTTTCAGCATTTACAAATGTCACATAGCACCTATGTCAGCTAGTGTTAGCAGATTGCATCCAAATTAACACTCTCATCACTGTTGAAGTGTATATGTGGATTGCTTAGCCCTTTCCATCAGTTTGGACTTCTGGTTGCGTTGGCTAGTGCATGAAGCTTAACAATCACATGTTTTAACAACTTGATAGATTTAACCTGACCGCAAATTTTCATATGTAAAGTATATAGCTGAAATTGAGGATTAGAGTAAAGATGGACTTCTTTTAGGCAGACAGTAGAACATGTTTATTCAGAAGAAAAAAAATGCATTGAATGATAGTAGAACTTTAAGAATCATAAAGGGATGTGTCAACTTTATCTCTTGTTCCCAAGGTGTGGTAAACTGTAAATCCCAAGTAAGTAGAAAACATTTTCTAACAGAGACTTTCAAGAATCTGATGGACTACGTGATCATCTAAGAGAACAGCATAAGTCACAGTCATAAAAAATCAACACAACTGATAAGTGATGACGATAACAATCAAGTCATACCTCGACTCAGAACATTCTTTCCCATACATATCCACAATAAATTCCAACTCCTGATTTTCCTTTTCCAACGTCTCAATCTGTTGAAATTTCATTCAGAAAACATGAATGGCAATCCAGACACAGTGCAAAGTTGCAAGAGCTTGGCTTCGGACCATCGAAGGGCAATACTTCCTTGTTTTTCTTAAGAAAATGGAAGATTTTTATATTTATGGTCATTTATGTAACCTCTCGTAGTTGCATATTCACTACCAGATGTTTGTTTGCCCACAATTGTTTAAAATTTAAGGGCCCATACTGTTAGTTGCATATTCACTACCAGATGTTTGCTTGCCCACAGTTGGAAAATAACAACAATTTCAGGTAGCTAGTTGCAAAAGCTGAATATACACCAATGCTTGAAAGACTAAGAACTAACTGTTAATCCATAATGTATTTTCAGAAACCAGGTATCAAGCAAGGACTAATCTTGACAGATCTGACCTTATTTAATGACAAGTAGAGATAACCTAATGGTGCATGCTATCTCTTTTTAAAGAATGGCTTTGTTATAGAGAGCAAGGACTAAATCTTCATAGGTAGCATGTACCCTAACGGACATAGAGATAGCAAGGACTAATCTTGACAGATCTAACCTTATTTGATCATATCTCACCCTAACGTAACTAATTTTATATTTCCTTATATATAATTGGCTTAAGGCCCAAGCTAATTGCTCTCCAAGTTCCTCCTTTGGCCAGCTATGGGGTGAGTCTATGCTAATAAGTAATAACAAATCAGATATAATTGCTTGTGTAATAACTCGAAAATTTCTCCGAGCTGAGAGAACCATGGTGGAGGGAAAAGCAAACACTTTCAGAGAACGCAAATATATCTCAGGCTGTCAGCACAATTAGAAGACGAGAGATTTTCATGGTACCATACCAATTCTTTGAGGGACTTGATCTCAGAGACTTGTGTGTTGTATCTATCAGATATTTCCTTCTGTTCACTGATCTGAAAATTGGAGATACTTCCATCAGATGTTTCGATTATGCTAGAGGTCTATTCACAATTTCTCAGGTATAGTTCAGAAGATAAAACTCTACGGAAATAGTTTGTGAATAATATTGTTTGAAGATCTAACAATGATCCTAAAAACATGTAACAATGCAAGCATATAACAGCATCAAAGTACACATGAGTATACCCGAGAGTATTGAGTTAATCTTATTTTTGTAAATAATCACCCAGCTTTAATAAAGAAGAGACAGCCTGAAGATAATATAACCTTTCTCTTCACTTCTCATTTTGGAGATCAGACACGGTCTCTGATACAAATAATTAACTATAACTTTTCATATACTTTAGAGATAAAATATTGAGGAAAATGACATAGAATAAATTTTATGACAAATATATTTTGAATGACAAACATAAACACTTCTGCATACTATATTGGGGAAAGTAAACGTACATACAGAGGTGGTTGCTTGAGCTAGGTTTTAGATACTTGTGCATCTGGAAAACTTCTCAAAAAAGTCACATATGTGCATCTGTTAGAACATGCTATATTTTAGATTTGGTTGGTTCAAATTGAGATGGTTATGTGCTAGCAGTCGACTATTTAAGTGATGACTTTGCTTCTTTGTAGAAGGTGATCAGTAAACAAACTTCCCTTGACCAGCTATTCTAGTGTTACTACCCCAACTGGTCACCCCTTCAATCTAATGTCGTTCTACCTTAATCCATCTTATTCCATTTCCAACTCTTTGTTCAACTCGGTTCATGACACGGTAAGAATGGACTGGTTCAGGTATGTGGTGCTTGCTCTTTGTACTTAATTAATCTATATGTCAGATATATGAATGCAGAAAATATCCTGTCAGATAAAATCAATGCAAAGTGAGTAAATATGTACAGGAATCACGATGAAGAAACATAAATGATTTATTTTTCATTACACACTGAGTGGCAATCTCACTACCACGTACAAACATGTTAAGTTTCAGTGACATTAACCGACATGGCAACAGATGGAGACTGAGAATCCAGTCTGGAAACATCGATAGATCCAGATCAATGACATACCTTCTTAGCTAACAAAGTTCTCAACGATTCAGCTTCTTCACGTAATGCAAGTGCTTCAGAAGCCGCATCCTTTGATCTATTCAATTGGTTCTCCATCATTTCCATCTCTTTGGAGAGTGCTGCAGCCATGACATGAATCTCATCCTTGAAGTCTTTTTTACCTAGACAGGTGGTGGAATTGAGAACAAAGTATATTACACTGCAGAAGGAGGTTAACCCAGATCTCGATTTAGCAAGCCACTAAGTCAGGCCTCAATACCTGAATCCTGCAATGATTCCTCAACTTTGATCTCAAGATCATTCTTCTCAGCCATGGATTTTAGAATCTGATGTTCCAGTTCTTCGATTTTGGCCTCATAAGCAGTAATGGATTGTTTAATATTGTCGACGGATTCTCCTTTTGCACACATTTCTTTCTCCCTTTGCAAGAACTGGTTCTTATCATTCTAAAGTCAAAGAAAGTAAAAGCTCGTCAAGAGAAAATACCTTGCAAAACAACAGCACAACAGAGGAAAAGCATATTACCTGCAATACTTCAACCAAACCCTTGTATCGTTCTATCTCAGCATTCAGATGATGTAACTGATCGCTAAGAATTGTATATGGTTTTGATGTGAAAATATAGTTATCGTCTTTTAATTGACCCTGCACACATAACACCGGAATGCAAATTATAGGAATAAGAAGACCCAGGATACAACTTGAAAGTACAACAAATATGTCAACCACCCATTACAAAGAAGGTGCCAACCTGCAGATCTTCTAACTGCTTAGACAGTATTAGATTATCCTCTTGAGTCTCATGGAGTTCAAACAGGCGGTCTCCTGCAAGGGTCTGCCCTCCATTGGACAAATTATACTATAAGATGAATGCTGAGCAGATAAGGCATATAAAAAGCATATATGCAATGGAATTCGGTCTGGTTAAATGTACCTTAGCTTCTTCAACAGCATCTTTGAGATCTCCCCAGCCCATGTTTCTGTCTGAAGATTTATCAGCCGAAACAGCACCATTCACAGCGTTTGGACCAGACATGTTCATTAGTGAACCTCCATGCCTCTGCAACTGGAGAATAACCAACTTCCGTCGACTTTCCTCAAGCTCCGCCATGGTTTCCTCTAGCTCTCCTGCATAAGCACATGAATATGGATTGCTTTGCTTTAGAATCAAAGCTTGACCAGTTTTATAGCTCAAAATTTGGAAGCACAGAACAAGATAAGTTTTTTTTTTTTTTGATTTGGCAAGGGTCTGTTAACATATCTTAGTACATTTCTTCCAGTTGTATTGGCAGCAAGTTTTAGCACAATTAATGCCACAAATTATTTCCGTATGAAATATGCAAACTGTGATGCAGGGTCAATCTTGTCAAGAATGCAAAGCTGAGCTTGTTGTGAAAAGGGGCAGCTTTAGAAAAAAGGGACCAGCCAGGACTAGTCCTTGGTGGCATTTTTTAATAGAAGAGGTAACCTTGAGCATCACGCGTGCGAGCCGAGACTCGAATGCGGGTGGGCTGGCTGTGCATTTGCGCGCCTTGCCAACAGAAGAGTTCTTTAGTCTAAAAAAAGGGGGGCGGGGGGCAACTTTTAATCATCCAGATGACAGAAGGAAATGGTATGTTTTAAAATTAAGCCAAATGCATTCGTGTATTGTTACCTGATTCGCGATTGCTATTCGGCTGCACGATTAGCTACCTCAGCACGTATCGGGTTCAATGGGTGTTGTACATCTCTGATTCACGAATCGGAGATCGGGTTTGGCAAACCAGAGATCGGGTTTGGCAAACCAGAGATTGGGGTTCGGGGAATCGAAGGCCGGCTTCGGTAAATCAGAGATCGGGGTTTGGCGAATCGAAGGTCGGGTTCGGAAAATCAGAGATTGGGGTTTTGGCGAATCGAAGGTCGGGTTCGTCAAATCAGAGATCGGGGTTCGGCAAATCAGAGATCAGGGTTCGGCAAATCGGAGGTTAGGGTTTGTGAACACTAGATCTTTAGGCACAAACACTAAAGTAGCACATGGTTCTGCACACAGAAGCATTGGAAAATAGGCAAAGCAAGAAACGGGCCTAGTCAGCCCACACAGCCCATAAACGATCCTGGGTCCCAACTACCAACTCGCATCCCTAATAAGCATCGTGACTGCCTACCCTGCCGAGCATGGAGCGCCACCCCTCCAGTTTCTTTGATCTGCTTGCAAAAAGCTTTCCTTAGGGATTCTATCGACTCCATCTTCCTCACCTCATCCACACATGGTTCACGGATATGGCTGCAGCCGCAGCCCATACCATGCCAACCTACTCGAGAGCACCCAATGGTGATGTTCAACTCGATCTACTCGACATGAGATAGCTGCATGGCAATTCCTTCCATTTTTCTCTCAATCTCCTTGGTTGGAATTTGATGGTCCACCTGAACGATTGGTCACCGCATCCTTACCGATTGGCACCCAATCGAGATTGGGGGTTTGGGGTTCGGAGGGTGGTTTAGTGAATCTGGTAACTACGGAGAAGATAATAACTGTGAATGCCCAGATATGCACACGAGACAAAAATTTAACAAATATATCAAATGAGGAAAGGAGTGACATTCTTTAACACCTGAAAGATGCTTGATTTCATGCAATTCTTTTGAGTAGCTGCTTTTGAAAGCCTCAATCTCATCCAGATACCTTTTATGCTTCTCTTTGACGATAGAAATAGCTTCACGGACATTGCCAACCACCTCTTTCAAGTGATCATTATGGTTTTGAAGGGCAACAACAACATCTAAATTAAATAATGAAAGTTCAAGCGGATGGGTAATTAGCAAATAATAAAGGTGCACTGCAAAAAAATGGAGGGGAAAAGCCAGATATTACTTTTTGTCTTTACCTTCATTTGACTTCTCTCCATTTAAAGCTAATGACAAATATTCACTTCTAGCCTGTTGTGCAGCAATAGCCTCTTGAAGGGACCTCATGAGAGCAAGAGTTGCCGAACGGCGCAAAGCAAGAGCTTCTTCAGCGAATTCCAACAAGCTATTGTCGTCCTTTTTTCCATAATTGTTGGACTTCAAGAGCATGAAGAGAAAAATTTCCTCAGAAGGACACGACTCGATAGATTCTGAGCAACCAAAAAGAACACACAATCAGCTAAAGGCAACATCGCTACTGAAACAAAAAAGCACATCTCACAAAGCAACATCTAACATTTAAATAAACAAATAAGCCAGCAACCTTCTGACAACTCTTCATGGTCAAGTGCAGGCAAATTGTTCAAGCCGCCACCAAATCGAACTCCAAGCAGGATTAAATCATCAACAAGCTATAATTAACATATATTAGTAAGAAGCATTACGAACCAGAAAAGAACCATAAAACAGAGTTTACACGGCTCAGAGGAAAGAACCTGATTCCACATCTTATCCAGGGAAATCAGAGTATTGTCATAAGAAGATTGTTCATTCCTCAACTCCTTGAACTTAGCTTCCAACAAATGCATTTCAGACTTCTGTGCTTCCAATTGCTGCACCAACTTCTGATTTTCATAATGAAGGGCTGTGGCATCCATCTTTAAAGAAAAAACAGAAAGTTAAGTCCTACAACAGGGCACCAAGAAATTAACAGGTTTGCAACCAGATTAATGTCCACTAACCAAACTTTCCAAACTAATTGACCAATCTTATAGAGGCAAGTATTCAGTCAGTATTGTTGGTTTTCTAAAATTTCTAACCAGATTGTAAATTTAAGTTCTAAATGTACTAAATAACTTCAAAATCAAAATGTATCAAAGTTAGAAAAAAACAAAAAAGTTAAACTGGGAACAGTGGGCGAGCCCTCTACAGGTCAAAATTAATAATGCACAGAGAAATAGAGGTAGTATGCCTGATCACAGTTTTATTTAATAAGCTTTTGCTATGCATACTATGTTATTATCTTGACTAATGTTTTGCTCCATTCCAGTTTGAGGAACTGTGGGTAGTATCATTGAGACCATGGTATGAAGCTCGGTTATTGGAGACAACAATTCGAGCAGCCATTGAATAGCATAATGGATTAATGGAAAAAGCTTTCGATTCAGGGAACCAGTTATTGGAGACAACAATCCGAGCAGCCATTTAATTGCATAATGGATTAATAGACAAAGCTCTGAAGCCCACTGGGACAGCACTATGGTGAATGGCACCATCCAAAAACTAGTCGCACATGCCACATAACACATATATTTCCATGAACATGAATTGGGGAGAAAGGCGAGCAGAAACTTGAATGGACAGGCGTGGGGGAGAGAGGCCCGGGAGCAGAAGCGGGGAGCAGCAGAGG
>NC_057802.1:568385292-568394468 GCF_018294505.1 Triticum aestivum
TGGGTGTGGGTGGTCTTTTTTTTTTTTTTGAGGGGATGTGGGTGTGGGTGGCCTCTCGTGCGTGGGCACTGGGCAGAAATTGCGGGTTCCTGCTCCTGGGCTAGCTAGTGGGCTGTTGGCCTGCTGCCGATGGACTGGACTTGTTAGTATATCTGCTTTCGCTCAAAAAAAAACGTTAGTATATTAATACTATATAATATGATTTTTTTTTTGCAGAAAAATTTGGGTGTACCTCTGTACAACCAAGACCTATGCTGGATTCGCCCTTGTGTGCGAACAGTTAGTTCCTCGGTGAAGTTCAATGGGAAGTTATCGGAGCGTTTTTCTCCCTCACGAGAACTCCGCCAATGTGACCCATTATCACCTTTTTATTCCTATTTGTGGTTGATTCCTTGTCGGCTTTGATTCTTGATGTCGTTGAAACAAGAGGTCTTATATCGGTTGCTATCTATCCAACAGCACCGAGGATATCTCATCTCTTGTTTGGTGATGATACATTGTTATTTTTTAAAGCTTATGAGGTACAGGGCGAACATTGTTAATGATGTGATGCATAGGTATGAAAATGGGACAGGTCAACTAATACACCTGGAAAAGTGCAGCATATTGTTTGGAGAATCTTGCCCTTGGTGGTACAGGAGGTGGTTAAAAATGTGCTGCACATTGGGCGGCAGGATTTCGAGGACCAGTACTTGGGACTACCTGTACCATAGAGGGGAAAGACTAAGGGGCAGTTTTCAATCCCTTCAATACAGTTTGGCCAAGAGACTTGTTGATTGGTCAGAGAGATTGATGTCCTCGGTCACGAAGGAGTGTTGATCAAAGAAGTGGCGAATGCTATCCTGACATATGTGATGAGCATTCAAACTACCGATGTCGGTCTGTGATGATTTGAATAAAATGGCTCGAAGTTACTGGTGGGGTGTGGAGAAATGAAGACACAAGACACACCAAAATGCATGGGAAAATAAACTAATACTCCCAAAAATGAAGGCGGTCTTGGTTTTGGTGGTATGCGCCTCTTTAACCAAGCATTGCTGGCGAGGCAAGCTTGGTGTTTAATCGAATGACCGGACAGTTTATGTTCTAGAGGTGAAAGCAAAGTATTACCGATGGTATAATTTTATTGATATTGTGTTTACGGGGAATTCGTCGGCGGTCTAGAAGGGGATTGAGTATGGTTTGGAGCTATTAAAGAAGGGAGTCCTGTGGGAGAATTGGTGATGGACGGAAGGTGAGGTTTTGGCGTGACACATGAATTCAGAGGGGCACTTTCTGGAGACCTATTACACCTCAAGGGCAGTGCAGGTTTACAAGGGTGTCCCAATTTATTCTTCATGTAGGTTCATGGAATGAAATGCGGCCTAAACAGTATCTCATACCTGATGTCTGTTGATGTAGAAGAAATATTTAGGATATCAAATTAGCAACACAGATGCAAGATGATTTTATAGCATGGCAACCTGAAAAGGATGGACGTTTTCTCAGTGCAAAGCGCATATCACCTAGCCATGGCGAACCTCTTGAAGAACCAGGGGTGCGGTGACCATCTTGAGACCATGTGGGGACCTACCTGTCTGGAAAATGTTTTGGAAAATCCTAGTTCTACAAAAGATGTAAATTTGTGCATGGAAGTTGCTCACACAAGGGTTGTGGACTAGGGACCTCAAATGTTATCGGCATCTTGACCCGATTGCCACCTGCTTGCAATGCGGAAGGGAAGAGGAGTCAACTTTCCATGCTGTCATTTCATGCCTAACGTCACAATCGGTTTGGGGGCGATGCGGAAATCTGGTTGTCCCATGCCGATACGGCGGGGCGATGTGGCACACTAGTTGATGAGATCTGGCATTGCCAGGGCTTGTGTTGAATTATTACTTGTGTGTTTGCACATGAATGGGGGAGTAATAACCATGAGACACAGGTATAAAAAAAATCATTTTTGAAAAATTGCCTAAATTATATCAAGAATGTGTGTGTGTAATGTATCTGTGGTCATGGAATTTTTCCCCATAATTTAAGAGGATGCCCATGTATTTTCAAATGGGGTTACTATACTTTAATAAATACTTTTGTATTTATAAAAAGTCTTCATATGTTTTAATAAATATTCTTGTCTTTTCAAAAATAGTTCATGTAAATTTAATTTTTTTACAAAGCATTAAAATGTTTATGTATTTTAAAATAGTGTTCATGTATTTTTGTAAACATGTTCATGTATTCTTGTAAGTAAAAGTGATTAACAGATTTTTTGTATATTCATAGAATTTAAAAATATCCACATATTTATAGAAACATTCGTGTAATTTAAAATATATTTTGTTTTTGAAAAAATGAAGTAATTTTTGTAAACACAAATTTACAAATATTTATGCAGAGTTTTGAAAATAAAAAAATACAACAAGGTACAATAAAAAATTTAAAATAATGAACAAGGAGAAGTGCAAAAATAAACCAAAACAGCTGTAAGAAAACCAAAAAAAAGAAAAGTAAGCCTGAAAAGAAAAGGAAAAGAGAAAATAAAACAGAAATGTTATCTGGCGATCATTCGTTGGGAGGCCAACCACAGCGAACTGCCCCATCACCATCCCACACATCTTGATGCCCATCCCATGTCACATAGGTCAGTTCGAGCAGGTCGCTGCTTTATGTTTCCCACCGAATTATTTGTTTTTTCTGTCCCAAAAAACATGCGAGCAAGGGGTCTCAAACCAGAGACCTCCCGCGCAAGGCGCGCACCGTCAACAACCTGTACTATAGCACATTTTGTGTACATTTGCAGTTTAAACCTGTTTCTATATATGTTATGAAGCTATTTTTAAAAATTCATAATGTTTCAGTTAAAAAAACATTTTTTCTATTATTGGTAGAAGAAATATCATATTTTTAGAGTTGTTTTCCTCAACTTGCGATGTGCATTTTTATTATATGTAGCATGTCATTTTTTAGGTCCTTGTTTTATTACCCCACATGGCATTTTTTTAGTAAAATGCATGGCATTTTTTAGGTCCTTTTTCATGCCACACATTGCATTTGTTTTAGCAGAGACCATGGCATTTTTCAGGTCCTTTTGAATGCCACTCATGGCATTTTATTTAGCAGAGAGCATGGCATTTTAATAATTAATAACATGTCATATTCTGTTATTAAGAGGATGACAGTTTTATGTATTAGTAACATGGATTTTTTTTAGTTACAATGCATTTTTTATTTATCAAGAGGGTTGGCAGTTTATGATAAAGAGCATGCATTTTTTTAAAGAGCATGACATTTTAATAATTAATAAAATGGTGTTTTCTATTACTAAGAGGATGGCAGTTTTATTATTAGTAACATGCTGTTTTTTTAGTTACATGGCATTTTTATTTATCAAGAGGGATTTCAGTTTATGTTAAACAGCATGACATTTTTATTATTAATAACATGTCATTTTTATTATTACGAGGATGGCAGTTTTATATTTGGAAGGTGGCAGTTTTATTATTGATAGCATGGCATTTTTAATATTGCTTTCATTGCATTTTTTATTAACTATAGGATGAAATTTTTATTTAGTAAGAGGATGGCAATTTGTTTTTGCCATGGACAAAGGATAATTCACCGACATTGCGTTTTTATGAATTGTGCACAGTGGACAAAATAAAGCAAAAACATTACATCATAGCATTTTTTTGTACAGTAGCATGTCCTTTTTAACAAATTTAACATGGCATTTTTCATAAAGTAGCATGGCATTTTTCAATTTTTTTATATGCATGCCAATTACACAACACTTTTTCTCTGTCTTTGCAAGGAAAGTATGTATTTTTATGGCATTTTTTTTAAAGTAAAAATAGTAAACAAGGCCTCTGGGTATATTAGGGTATACATGGCATTTTAGGGTATATTTCCGTACTCTTTTTTTCTAAAAGGGGAAATTGTGTTCGCATACTGACTCGGACAATCAATAGTCTAATTTTCATATTTGCATGGATGTATAAGAGCAGAGGTAGAGGATTTCTCGCGTCCACCGACAACGACAGCGCGCATGTGTACTGGCCGGAGATTGAACTCAATTTCAAGCACGATCGACCAGCAATGGCGTGCAGCATCACCAGCGCCCTCCGGTCCTTGCCACTGTTCATCTTCGAACACCGGCCCTCCCGAAATGAGTCGACGACGGTGATCAGAGTCGGAAGCGATGATCAAGAACATAGCACCAAGATGCTCATGTTCAGCATATCAGAAGAGAGAACATGCACGGAGGTGACACCCGCCATGCTATTCCCCGAGGACAACTAGATCTGCTTTGCCACCCAATAGGGCTGGATCTTCATCATCCATGCATGGCGCCTTCCCGTGGGAGACTTGGCTTTGGCATCCGATCACCGGAGAGACCATACCCCTCCCGCCCATACAAAACGACCACTACGTCCCAACCAGCTGCACTTGCCTCCTGACCCACAGCTCCGCCGCGCACCCTAACCGCGTCGTCGTCCTATTCAATAAGGAAGACGAGACGGCGGCGGCTCGCTGAAGATGGAATAAGGTTCTTCCCGCCTAGCCCCCATGACGGTGATGCGTCTAGCATCTTCAGAGGGGATGCGGAGGTGTGTCTCTGGCAGATCTCGCGGGATTCGGCCGGTGGTTGTCTTTGGTGGATCTACTCGGATCCGATCTTTGTTTGTCTTTGTTCATGTGTCTTCGGATTGGATCTTTCCGATCTAAACTTCTCTTCATCGGCAACGGTTGCTATTCTGGTGTGTTGGTCCTATGGGGCCTTAGCACAACGATTTCTCCACTGTCTACTACAATAATTGTGCCCGGCTCCGGCGAGGGAGGGGCGTGACGACGCCGCGCCTTCGGCTCGATTCAGTGCTTGTAGTCATTGCTAGATGGTCGATGAATCTAAATGTAATTTTTATTATTTCTGGTGATTGTTACACTGCCATGATTGAAGATGAATAGATCGAAAATTTCCCGCCAAAAAAAATTAAAAAATGAAAAATAAAACAGAAAATAAAAGGGAAAACATAAAATAAAACCACGCTACTAGTGTGCAGGCCATGAGGAAAGTGTCGCCATATATGGCATTTTAGTGTATATTCTGCATTTTTTAAACAAGGAAAACTCTATTCTTTTCTTTTTTTGCGAGCACAAAACTCTATTCGCATACGGACTAGGACAATCAGAGTCTAATTTAGATGCTTTATTAGGAAAAAGAGGTCAATTTAGATTCGGTAAAAGATACATGGTCAACTTGGCTTCTTCTATAAAGTCATATTCGTATCTGCCGTCCGGAGCGAAAAGCTGAGAGGAGAGGCAGAGCCATTGGGGATTTCTTTGCGTCCACCTACGACGACGGCGCGCACGTACCGGCCGGAGATTGAATTCAGTTTCAACGACGTCCATCAGCAATGGCGTGCAGCAGCACCGGCGCCCTCCAGTCATTGCCACTGCTCGTCTTGGAGCACCAGCCCACACGGAACGAGTCGACGACAGCGATCGGAGTCGGAGGCGATGATCAAGAAGATATCCCCGAGATGCTCATGTTCAGCGTATCGGAAGAGAGAACATGCATGAAGGCGACACCGGCCATGATATCCCCAGGACAACCAGATCTGCTTCGCCACCCCGCAGGGCTGGATCTTTATCATCCACGGCGCCTTCCCATGAGAGACCTGGCTGTGGCATCCGATCACCGGAGAGACCATACCCCTCCCGCCCATACGAGATGACCACTACGTCCCCACCAGCTGCACCTGCCTCCTGACCCACAGCTCCGCCGCGCACCCCGACTGCGCCGTCGTCCTATTCAACGTCGACGACCCCGACATGTGGTTCTGCCGAGTCAACGGAGGAAGCAGCAGGGCATGGGGGCAGCACACGTACAACGTCGGCGAGTACACTCTCCCAGAGCCAGAGGACGACGGCGACGGCCACTCCACTTCCACTCCCCCGACCAAGCGAGTCATCCCCACCCTCGTCGCGCGCAGGGAGGGAAGCTGCACTTCATCTTCTCGGAATCAAACCAATACAAGATGGGTGTTGTTCACCTCGACTTCGGCACCCCTCTCGCATCCACTGCCGAGCTTCATACGCTCGAGGACGCGGACGCCGCCATCACTCTACCGGAAGGCATGTGCTCCGGCGTGTCCTGGCTGCTAGACTCCCTCGGGGAGCTGTTCCGGGTCTGCGTTTGCTTTCGGGAATTTAACCCCGACGACATCGGCGCCGTCCTTGTCTTTAAGATGGATTTCGACCATGGGCGCTGCTGGCGCATGGTGCATGACATTGGAGACAGGGTCTTCATGTTGGCTCGTGGGGGTAGTGCAGTTTCTTGCCCGGCGAGCGCGTGCAACCTGCAGGGGACCGCGTCTACTTCATGAAGAACTTCCTCCAGGATGATGGTGATCTGTGCATCTACAACACAGCGGAACAAATCATGGAGATTCTTGTGGTTCATGAACGTGACTTAACTCTTGCACGCGTCAAACCTTATTGGATCGTACCGCCCGCTGCCTAGTGCATGCATGGGCACAGCCTCAAATCTTACGCTTTCTTTCTAGAGGGTGTGATTTTTTGTGTGCTTGTTCGCACATCCCACATGAATGTAATGAGTTGCTACTAGTAGTAGGGAAGTTAAAATTTTAATGGTAGCCTTTGTTCTAGGCACTTGCGCATTTGTTCCGCAAGTTTTTTGTTTTAAAGTTGACCGCGTTCTTTGTATTAAGAGCATCTCCAATAGCTTGCCCTATTTTAGGGCATCATTTTGGGTTTGGAGTAAAATTTAGGGCATAAAGATGCATTTTTTCGCACGAGAAAGTACCGTCTCCAACAACTGCCCTATAATAGGCACCCAAAACAACGAAACCATTTTTTTTTAAAACGGAACATTTAAACTACTCCGACACATTCAAAGTTTATACATGCAACATAGTTCAACTACAACATGTAAACTTAAACTACGGCATGCAAACTACAGACACACTACATGTTATCCCAGTCAATGTCATCATTGTCGGAATCCTCCTCCTTCTTGACCCCGGATGATGGCCCTGCCTCGGCATCGTTCTTGCACTTGGACTTCTCGAGATCCCTCTTCCAGTACAGCTTCATCTCGTTCTGCATGTACTCCGGGTGCTCCCTCGCAAACCTCGCCATTGCCTCCTCTTCTCCTCTCTCGAATGGTGCCCCACTCATCAATAACAATGAGGGTTGTGGGATCGGGCTAGAATCAATGGTCACCGAGGCTTGACGTGCTCCGCCACCGCTCGAGACTCGTCCTCCGGAAAGTTGAGCCTCTCACGGGGCAGGCCCAGCCTCCATAACGCAACATCGTAGGCACGGGCAACAATGTTGGCCGTCGGGTAGGTGCCGAGCCAATACCTCCAACTGTCGTGCTAGAACTCGACACCGAGCCAGCCGGACGGGGGCGGCCGCACCCCCTAGAAGTCGGCGTTGCCTTTGCCCTTCGGTGGCATGACGAGGACGCGGCGACACCAGGGAAGGAGGTGGCGACTCTAGGGAAAGAGGAGGAGAGGCGATACGGATGCGGCGGCGGCGAATTCCGGCTGCGGGTGCGCGACAGATTTCGTCGCATTTCGGCTACGGTAGCAAGATTTCGTTGGTCCCGCGAACGATGGGTAGGTGTGGTGTGTGGATCCGACGACGGAGGGTGCGGTAGTCGTGGATTTGGAGGCGGCGGCACGGGCGATCTGCTAGCCATTTTGTCTTTGCAGCAGCCACCCACGTGTTGTATATTTACAACATCGGCGGCCGCATTTTAGGGCTGCCCAAATTTGGTTATCCAAAAAGTTTGTGATAAGATCAGCTGTTGGATATTTTTTTTGCCCCTAAGTGTCCTAAAAAGAGATACTGGCTTAAAATGGGGCATATTTTACATTTTCTTAAACAAGTCATCAAACAGTGACTCTGCCTCTGCGGGCACTGTTTATCGAAAAAGGCTTCCGCCCCGCTTTATATATAAAGCAAAGATCAACATCACCCTGTACAACACACGCCACCACCACACACGCACACACCCAAGGCGGGAAACATATATATAGGCGCTGAGCGCAGCAACACCCCCCTAGCACTACCACCGAGAAGAGATGAGGCCGCATAAGACGAACTGTGGACTCTAAGACGGCGCCTTCAGAAAGGATACGACACCGGAGTGCCGCCACCACCCGATCCAAGGATCAGAGTTTCCCCTGGAGCCGCACGACGGGAGAGTCGCGACGACGCCTTCAATAAGGGAACAAGCTTCACCGGCCGATCTGTCCGAAGATAGAACAGGTTTCACCCCGGCCAATACTCACCGCCACCGGACGCCACACCTTGGCCACCACGCCGCCCACACAACCATGGCCACCGGGCAGCACCAAGCCACGACCTTTGCCCAAGAGCACCGTGCTACCACCACCAGGGCCGCCGCCCCGGCAAGACCTAGACACCACCTCACCCAAGACCCGCCACTACCCCAACCAACGCGACGAGTGGAAAGGTCTGACCTTTCGCACCCCTGGGCGGCCCACACTGGCTTCCATCGACCCGTTCAGTAGCACCGGGCGCGAGACAAGCTCAGTCCAGCGGCACCGTGCGCGAGACGAGGTCGTCCTGCTGCACCGTGCGCGAGACGGGCTCGGTCCTGCTGCACCGTGCGCAAGACAAGCTTGGTCCTGCCGCACCGGGCGCGAGGCGAGCGATGGACCGCAGCTGGGAGCCGTCTAGCCCATCGACGAGAGAAGCGACCGGACTACGAGGAGAGAGTCGGAGGCCGACACAAGCCGACCGGGGACGCGCCGACGCCGGCACCTGCCAGCCGCCGCTGCCGCCGACCTGCCAAGCTACCATGGAGCCATCCATGGCCGGAGCAGCAGTCACACCGGACCACTGCCCATCCCGCGCCGCCCGCCGAGCTCCAAGCGTCAGAGCCGCTGGGCACGCACTCGAGCGCCAAGCTGGCGAGGGGGAGGAGCGCTGCGAAGCCCCCAAACCAGGCCGAACCAGGTCGGAGAAGGAGATGCCTGACCCCACGCATGCATCGGCCACCACGGGCCACCACCTTGCCGCCCACGACGCCGCCGACCGTGTACAGGAGCCACCGCCGCCCGCACATGCCGGAGCGCCGCTGCGAGCCCAACGCCCCCGCCTGCCGAGGCCTGCCGCCGCGCGCCCAGCGCTCCGCCCCC